>NC_059207.1:22238046-22278046 GCF_020615455.1 Coregonus clupeaformis
GGTGAGATCTTGCGTGGAGCCCCAGATCGAGGGAGATTATCAGTGGTCTTGTATGTCTTCCATTTCCTAATAATTGCTCCCACAGTTGATTTCTTCAAACCAAGCTGCTTACCTATTGCAGATTCAGTCTTCCCAGCCTGGTGCAGGTCTACAATTTTGTTTCTGTTGTCCTTTGACAGCTCTTTGGTCTTGGCCATAGTGGAGTTTGGAGTGTGACTGTTTGAGGTTGTGGACAGGTGTCTTTTTTATACTGATAACAAGTTCAAACAGGTGCCATTAATACAGGTAACGAGTGGAGGACAGAGGAGCCTCTTAAAGAAGAAGTTACAGGTCTGTGAGAGCCAGAAATCTTGCTTGTTTGTAGGTGACCAAATACTTATTTTCCACCATAATTTGCAAATAAATTCATTAAAAATCCTACAATGTGATTTTCTGGATTTTTTTCCCTCATTTTGTCTGTCATAGTTGACGTGTACCTATGATGAAAATTACAGGCCTCTCTCATCTTTTTAAGTGGGAGAACTTGCACAATTGGTGGCTGACTAAATACTTTTTTTCCCCACTGTAGTGCACTACTTTTGACACAGGGCCTGTAGGAAATAGGGTGCCATTTGGGAGAGTAGTGCACTACATAGAAAATTCTATGGCATTTGGAAACGCACACAATATATCAGCCTAGATAAGATTAGAGCTGGAAACGTTATGTTACCTCGGCTTCAGCGCCTCAATGTACTTTTTATAGCCAGGCTTGTTAGGCCAGCCGTACATCCACTGGGCTACGAGAGAGATGGAGTAGGGGATGCCAACTAACAACGCCCCTGCAGCCATGGGCAGAGACACGTTGTACTTCAGTCCAATCCTAGAGGAAAAACAGAGAGAGAGAGAGAGAGAGATAGAGAGGAAGAGAGCAAGAGAGAGAGAGAGAGAGAGAGAGAGAGCAAGAGAGGGAGAGAGACACACATAGCAATCAGCAAATCACTTTCTTAATGGTATTAAATAGCACTGGTACTGTAGATTTGCAAATAAAATGCTCAGTATGCTTCTCATTTATTATGGAAGAATTTGCAATCTGCTGAAAATAGTCATGTACAGTATTTGGATAGCACACTGGTATTCAAGTATGCAAATGAAGAGTTTCTTTCTAAAACGCTATACATCTATTTTTTTTGTTGAAATGTTGGTAAATTAGCTTTTATTGTTTAAAGAACTTATGATTGGTGTGTTTTTTTCACTATCTAATCATGGCATGGGGTTGTTCAATGACAGACATGTATTTGTTTAAAATCTATCACTTGATGGTTTCATTTCAGAGAGACAAATGTTTTTTTTGCTAAACGCTATATATCCTCCACATTCTCAGAGAAATAAGTAGTACTGCTAGGTTTAACACAGTCTAATGTAACAAATAAATACATTTTCTATAAAGAACTGTAGAAATGATACAGAAATACAATACAGTAATATGAGATTTGTATGTAGAACATTTACATTTTAAATAATAAATTATAATAATGCCATTTAGCAGACGCTTTTATCCAAAGCGACTCACAGTTAGTGCATTCATCTGAAGATAGCTAGGTGGCACAACCACATATCACAGTTAGTGCATTCATCTGAAGATAGCTAGGTGGGACAACCACATATCACAGTCAAATATAAAAGTATACACACATTTCATTCCAGCTAAACAATGGATATATAGCGTTTTGCATATAAAAATAAAATAAAAAATTATACACAACTAAAATCTATAAATTAAAAATCTGAGAACAGTTAAATTTTACACACACGAAGGTACCCATAAGCAATATTTTCTGATGAAAAAACACAAATGTGAAAAATTGGTGGACATAGTGTTTTGGAAATAAACTCTTCAAATGTTCTTTTGAGTATGCTACTCACATGTTTACTGATCCAAATTGAAACGCTGTATCTCTAGAACTGGTTCCTAGATGAGAAAGGGAAAGAGATAGAAGATGTTATGTTAGTTACACCATTGGACCAAATCATCCGTAGCTGATTCAAACAACAAAGGTTCAGATCTAGGACCGTAACTAGTTAATTATTTGAACCAGGTGTGTTTTAGTGCTAGGGTGGAACAAAAAACATGCACCTCCAGCTCTCCAGGACTGAAGATGGAGACCCCTGGCTGCTCCAGTAAGCAGAGGCAGACTGGAAAATGTACTGTTCCAACATTCTACCATGCAATGAGTTCCGATGGCACAAAATTCCATATTCCATTCCACTATGATAGGTTATCCGTTATCTGTAGGCTCTCTCTGGGTCAAGGTGCCCTGGACCAGAGCTAGTCTATATTGTGATTGTCATAGCAGCTAAATACATAGTGCATTATAGTGCATTATAGTGTATAACATGGAAAGAGAAAGGCCACGCTGGGAGTTATTTTTTTGTTGCATTGACAGTTGCTTGAACATATTGTTCATTTTTGTATTACTTCCTCTACACTGCTTTGGCAACAGTGGCAAACACCCATTCATGACAATAAAGTATTTATTCTAAATACGGTATTTTAATGCAACATAATACCATAGTGCTGAGTACTGACGCTAGACCAGGCATTACCAGGTGCTGAGTACTGACGCTAGACCTGTTATGATTTAACTGGATAAGAACCCAAATGCAGACAAGTACACGAAGCCATAGAAGTTTTAACAGGTTTATTTACAATGTTCAAAGTCCAGGTTTCCAAATATATGGGAAGAGCAAGTCCAGGTTACAGGGAGGGTAACAGATCCAGATCAGGGCATGTGTGGTACCGTAATGTCCTAGTGTCCGTGATGAGTCCAAAAGAGAGGTCCGGTATTGGAGAGCAGGATGGTGGTGGCAGGAGTGAAGCGGAGGCAGGAGTCAGGTTCCAAATATCTGTGGCACAGGAGAAAAAGTAAATAGAACAGACCAAAAAACACAAAGAGCAAAAATAACCAGGTTGAGTCGGCAGCGAGACTAACATGGTCGTCTTGACTATGATCTGACGATGAGTGGTAAGTTTGACCGGGTCTTAAAGGCTGAGGTGATTATGGTGAATGAGCTGCAGCTGGAACCCTGACTCCCGCACACCAGACTTCACTCCTGCAATCAGGACAGACAGAGGGAGGGGAGAGCAGAGAGAGCTACCTAGCAGCAGTAGGCCTAACAGTACCCCCCCTCTACGGACGCCACCTGGCGGCCGACGGGGTTTATCGGGATGTAACCTATGAAACTCTCGGACCAGAGCAGGATCCACAATGAAGCTCCTGGGCACCCAGGAACGTCCTCGGGACCATAACCCTCCCAATCCACCAGGTACTGGAAACCACGACCTCTGGCGGCGAACATCCAGAAGTCGCCGGACAGTGTAGACCGGACCCCACCCACGATCCTGGGCGGAGGAGGGGGACAGAGGGCGGGCACAGAGGGCTAACCGACACAGGCTTAATCTGGGAAACATGAAAGGTGGAATGAACCCGTAGGGAGGCAGGAAGCTGTAGCTTAACCGCGCAGGGGGTTAACAATAGACAGTATCTTGAACGGTCCTATAAAACGAGGCGCCATCTTCTTAGACTCCACCTTCAATGGAAGGTCCCGTGACTTCAGCCATACCTCTTGACCAGGAGAGTAACCGGGGAGCCTGGGACCGGTGACGGTTGGCTTGCCTCTGCATGTACGCCGAAGCTCGGACAGAGCTACCCTGGCCTTCCTCCAGACCTTGAAGCAGCGGCGCATGTGGGACTGCACCGAGGGTACCGCCAGTTCCCTCTCTTGGGAAGGGAACAGGGGAGGTTGATAACCCAGAGCACACAGAAAAGGAGACAAACCAGAGGAAGCGTTAGTCAAGGTAAGTTATGAGCATATTCCACCCAGGGGAGCATGGAGCTCCATGACCCAGGGTTAGACCCAGTGACACAGCGAAGAGCGGTCTCCATCTCCTGGTTCGCTCTCTCGGCTTGCCCGTTGGTCTGGGGGTGATATCCAGAGGACAGGCTGGATGTAATGCCCAAAGCTTTACAGAAAGCTTTCCACACCTGGGAGACAAACTGGGGACCCTGTCAGAGACAATATCCGTGGGTAGACCATGAGAGCGGAACACATGTTCAACCAAAATATCAGCCGTCTCTCTGGCAGTAGGCAGTTTAGGTAGGGCCAAAAAATGAGCCGAACTTAGAAAAACGATCAATCACCGTAAGAATGACAGTCTTACCAGACGAGGGGGAAGTCCAGTGACAAAATCCATAGCGATATGCGACCAGGGCCGGCTGGGTATAGGTAGAGGTCGTAGATGACCAGCGCTGGCCTGGGTGGAGTTCTTACTTCGTGCACATACCGTACAAGCAGCAATGAAGGCTCGAGTGTCCGCCTCCATCGTGGCCCACCAGAACTTACGTCGCACAAAGTCAAGGGGTCCGCGAAACTCCAGGGTGACAGGTAAGGGGAGACGAAAGTGAGCCCACTGAAGTACCTGGGAGCGAGCAGACTCAGGGACAAACATCCGGTTAGGGAGGACCCCTCCCAGGGTCAGCTTGATGATGTTGAGCCTGTCTAACAATCCCCTCGATGTCACATGTGATGACTGCAATACTGCAGGTAGGAGGCAAAATGGGTTCAGGGTTACTACCAGTATCAACAGCTGAATGAACACGAGACAGGGCGTCAGGCTTGACGTTGCGTGACCCAGGACGGTAAGACAGAGAACAATTGAATCTCCCAAAAAATAGTGCCCACCTGGCTTGACGGGGGTTGAGCTGCTTCGCTGACTGGAGGTAAGCCAGATTCTTATGATCCGTCCAAACGATGAAGGGTTGTTCCGCCCCCTCCAACCAATGTCGCCACTCCTCGAGAGCCAGCTTAACGGCGAGCAGTTCACGATTGCCAACATCATAATTCCTCTCTGCCTGAGAAAGTTTCCTTGAGAGAAAAGCACAGGGATGCAGTTTCTTATCTTCAGGAGAACGTTGTGACAACACTGCACCTACCCCAGTGTCGGATGCATCCACCTCCACGACAAACTGGCGGTCGGGGGTCCGGCTGCATCAGAATGGGAGCGAGGCGGCGATGTTTCAGTTCTTCGAACGCTGATTCGGCCCCTTCATTCCAAGCGAACGGTCGTGAGATGGAGGTGAGAGCTGTGAGTGGCGCCGCAATGCGGCCTGTAGTCCTTGATGAACCTCCTATAGAAGTTCGCAAACCCCAGGAATCGTTGAAGTTGTTTGCGGGTAGAGGGAGCTGGCCAGTCCGTGACAGCAGAGATCTTAGCTGGGTCCATCCGCAACTCCCCCTGAGCTATGATGTAACCCCAAAAAAAAGAGGTCTCAGACACATGAAATACACATTTCTCCATCTTCACAAACAGTTTGTTCTCCAACAACCTTTTTGCAACACCTGGCGCACATGTAGTTCATGTTCCTGGGAGGACTCTGAGAAAATCAAGATATCATCCAGATAGACAAAAACAAACCGATTCAACATGTCCCGAAGGACATCATTGACTAGTGCCTGAAAAACA
The DNA here is from genome assembly GCF_020615455.1 of Coregonus clupeaformis. NCBI lineage: Eukaryota > Metazoa > Chordata > Actinopteri > Salmoniformes > Salmonidae > Coregonus > Coregonus clupeaformis. The sequence goes on from NC_059207.1 coordinate 22,243,547, forward strand.
GCAGGGGCATTGGACAACCCAAAAGGCATAACCAGATACTCAAAATGTCCCAAGGGTGTGTTGAAGGCAGTCTTCCATTCATCACCCTTACGAATGCGCACCAGGTGATACGCATTTCGTAGATCCAGTTTCGTAAAGATGGTAGCACCATGAAGGAGGGGAAAAGCAGAATTAATCAAAGGCAGAGAATACTTGTTCTTAATGGTGATGTTGTTAAGACCACGGTAATCAATACAGGGTCTGAGGGTCTTATCCTTCTTAGCAACAAAAAAGAATCCCGCTCCTACAGGTGACGAGGAAGGACGCATAATACCTGCCGCCAAGGAGTCCCGAATGTAGTTCTCCATAGCCTCCGTCTCCGGCCGGGAGAGATTGTACCAGGCGACTGCTGGGGGAGCGGGGCTCCTGGCTGGAGGTCAATGGCGCAGTCGTAAGGCCGGTGAGGAGGAAGAGAAGTAGCTCTGTGTTTGCAGAAAACGGATGCCAGGTCATGATACGCTGCCAGGGACAGCAGAGAGATCCATGGACTCCAGTGGAGGTTGAGGCACAGTACTGGCAGGAGTCTGAGCAGAACACAAACAATTCACATGACAAAATGTGCTCCATGAAACAATGTTACCTGTCACCCAATCAATGTGTGGATTGTGTCTTATGAGCCAGGGGATACCAAGGACCAGGGGGTGTCTGTGGGCAGTCGATAATATGGAATTGAATGTTCTCCTGATGATTTCCCGACACTCTAAGACAAACAGGAACAGTTTGATGGGTAATACGGGTCAACAATTGTCCATTTAGACCCTTAGCCTGCAGCGGACAGTCCATAGGAACAGTCTCCAAATCCATTTGTTGAGCCCACTCTCTATCCAAAAGCTTGCGCGGCACCAGAGTCAATCAGCGCACTAACAGAGAAATTCTGGGACTGCCACTGGAGGGATGCCTGCGGGAGCAGAATGCGGGGAGAAGAGGAAGAATCCGCTGCTCGGCTCACCAAAACTTCTCCCATTAATGATGAGCCGGCCCTTTTCCCGGACGAACTGGGCAGGAAGGAACGAAATGACCAGCTTCTCCACAATACAGGCAGACCCGAGCCTGAATACGACGTGCACGCTCCTCTGAGGACAACCGTGCACGACCCACCTCCATGGCTTCGGGTTCAGTGCTCCTCGTATCGATTCGGGAAGACACGGCTTTCTCCGTAGGGAAGATGCAGGGAGGAGTTTGTTGATGACAGACAGGTTGCTTGGAACTAACACTCCTCTCCCGGCTGCGCTCCGAATCCGATTATCCAACCTGATAGTGAGTGAAATAAGATTATCCAGCGTAGCGATTCATCATATGACACCAATTCATCTTTTAAAGTCTCAGACAAAGCATTGATGAACACTCCTTGTAATGCCTCGTCATTCCAACCACTCACTGCTGCTAAAGTCCGAAACTCCACTGCCATCTCCGCCACACTACGAGCCCCTGTCGAAAGAGAGAACAACCGTTTCGCAGCCTCCTTGCCTCGCATACGGGGTGGTCAAAAACCTTCCTCATCTCCGTGGTGAAGGCAACGTAAAGCGTTGCAAATGTCCGACTGACTCTCCCATACCGCGGATCCCCAGGCACGAGCGGAACCGCTAGTAGAGTTAATAAGGTAGGCAATACGGGCTCTTTCTGAGGCGTAGGTGAGGGGCTGTTGTTCAAACACTAACGAGCATTGAGTCAAAAAATCGCCACAGGTTCCCATGTTCCCGTCATAGCGCTCTGGAGCAGGAACAAAAGGCTCTCTGATCTGGGCTGAAGGGGTAGTAAGGGCAGACACTTGATTGGTGAGTAATTGAACCTGATTAAGCAGCACCTGACTGTCCTCAGCAATCGTCTTAAACAGGGTATCATGTTGGCCAAGTAAAATGCCCTGATTGGCTATGGCAGTCCAAATTTCAGTGCACTCTGGGGTGGTATCCGAGCTACTGTCTGCTGGGTTCATCGTTTGGTCAGATCATACTGTTATGATTTAACTGGATAAGAACCCAAATGCAGACAAGTACACGAAGCCATAGAAGTTTTAACAGGTTTATTTACAATGTTCAAAGTCCAGGTTTCCAAATATATGGGAAGAGCAAGTCCAGGTTACAGGGAGGGTAACAGATCCAGATCAGGGCAGGTGTGGTACCGTAATGTCCTAGTGTCCGTGATGAGTCCAAAAGAGAGGTCCGGTATTGGAGAGCAGGATGGTGGTGGCAGGAGTGAAGCGGAGGCAGGAGTCAGGTTCCAAATATCTGTGGCACAGGAGAAAAAGTAAATAGAACAGACCAAAAACACAAAGAGCAAAAATAACCAGGTTGAGTCGGCAGCGAGACTAACATGGTCGTCTTGACTATGATCTGACGATGAGTGGTAAGTTTGACCGGGTCTTAAAGGCTGAGGTGATTATGGTGAATGAGCTGCAGCTGGAACCCTGACTCCCGCACACCAGACTTCACTCCTGCAATCAAGGACAGACAGAGGGGAGGGAGAGAGCAGAGAGAGCTACCTAGCAGCAGTAGGCCTAACAAGACCAGGCATTACCAGGTGCTGAGTACTGACGCTAGACCAGGCATTACCAGGTGCTGAGTACTGACGCTAGACCAGGCATTACCAGGTGCTGAGTACTGACGCTAGACCAGGCATTACCAGGTGCTGAGTACTGACGCTAGACCAGGCATTACCAGGTAATAATAATAATAATATGCCATTTAGCAGACGCTTTTATCCAAAGCGACTTACAGTCATGCGTGCATACATTTTTTTTTTTTGTGTATGGGTGGTCCCGGGGATCGAACCCACTACCTTGGCGTTACAAGCGGCGTGCTCTACCAGCTGAGCTACAGAGGACCACCACCAGGTGCTGAGTACTGACGCTAGACCAGGCATTACCAGGTGCTGAGTACTGACGCTAGACCAGGCATTACCAGGTGCTGAGTACTGACGCTAGACCAGGCATTACCAGGTGCTGAGTACTGACGATAGACCAGACATTACCAGGTGCTGAGTACTGACGCTAGACCAGGCATTACCAGGTGCTGAGTACTGACGCTAGACCAGGCATACGGAAATTAGCTCCATTCTCAACTGCTATTGCTGCAACCTCTACTGGAAGGTAGACGTTAATTTCCCATAGCCTCCTCATCCGCGATGGATACATAAACCACACAAAATACATCAGGAGCAATCTGCTCGTCTCTCTCTTGTTGCTACAAAACTAAGTGAACGAATAGGGTGACATATTGATTAATTTAATACAGTAGCACCTGTTATATCAGATATTTCTTTACATCTCTAGAAACGACTTACAGTTTAGACGGTGTAGGCTACAATGTTTCTTCGTTTTGTGTGTGTTTCCGGGGAAGGGGCTGTATCTGATCTCCGTCAGCTAGGGCTTGACATTGGTTAATAAAATCTCCCAATTTTAGCTCAATTTTTGCATTGCCTTCTCAAACAGCTACGACTGCATATGCATTCACACATCAAGTCCTTTCTTGAGTTGAGCTCGGGGATGGAACAACTGTTTAACATCTGAGCTTGTGGTTGTTTGTGGGGGGAAGGGGTTGAGTGTGCATGAGTATATGTGTGTGTGTGTGTGTGTGTGTGTGTGTGTGTGTGTGTGTGTGTGTGTGTGTATGTATCCCACATCTGTTGCTATGGGGTAATGATGTTAGGGACAATATAGGTGTCACAAACGAGACTCCCGCTGTTCCTCCTGCTCACCACCAGAGGGAACCCTCTCCTGAGTATTAAACCCCTGAACTACATTTCCCACATACCTGGCTCTGATTACCGTTGCACCTGACTCCCATCAGTAGACTATTTAGGTGCTCTCAAACTCTCTCCCCTTGCGAAGTCTTGTTTACCCTGGTGATCATTTCTGTGCGTTTTCGCCTGTGTCTGTCTGCCCGTGGATTTACTCTGGACTGTTTTTCCCTCCTTGATTCTTTGCTGCCTGCCCTGGACTATATTCTTTACTGGACTGATTTTTGTAAGCTTGCTGCCTGCCCTGACCTTATGCCTGTACCTGGATTACGAGTTGCCTTATCCCTACTGTTGTGTCTGCTGGCGATTGACCCTGTTTGTACGACCCAGATTGTAATAAAACTGCAAATGGATCCTCACTCTCCTGGAGCGTCATTACAGAAGACTTCGCCAACACACGATCCAGCAGCTCTGGTTCAGATGTCCACGGAGATCTCCACTCAAGCTCACCAACTCGCCATTCATCAACAGCAGCTAACCCATTTAACTACAGTAACAGAGGAACTCGTCAGGACGCTACAGAGGTTGCCGGTGTCGCTAACAAACCCAGCCCCTCCTCCACCGAACGCGAGTGTGGGCGTTCTCCACCACCGTCACTCACAGTTAACCCACGTCTGGCTCTCCCTGATAAGTTCGACGGCAACCCAACTAAAAGTAAGGGATTTCTACTGCAATGTTCATTATTCATTGATCAACAACCAGCTATGTATGTCACCGATGCCAGCAAGATTTCCCTTGGTATGCTCTCCTCGCTGACAAGGCGTTAGAGTGGGTGACGGCGGTTTGGAGAGAGGATGGCACTGCTTTTCCATCGTTTGGTACCTTTCTTCAACGCTTCCGGGAAATATTTGAACACCCGGAGGGAGGTATGAGAGCTGATGACCGACTACTTGCGTTGAGCCAGGGCAGGAATACCGCAGCAGAATATGCTTTGACATTTCGCACTCTAGCAGCTCAAACCGACTGGGTGGAGAGCACACTTAAACTGCTCTTTCGCAAGGGACTCAGCTTGGAGTTGCAATCCGAACTGGCCTGCCGAGATGAAGGGAAATCGCTGAATCAATTCATCGAACTAACCATTCAGATTGACAATCTGATTCGTTCACGTCGTCCACTCAGAACGGTACCCCACCAGCACACAATACCCGGTCACTCTGTCTCAAACTGAACCCATGCAGCTCGGATATACTCACCTGACTCCGGAAGAACGAGAACGCCGCATACGTCAACATCTCTGCCTCTATTGTGGTCAACCGGGCCATCTGAGGGCGTTTTGCCCCACAAGACCACCTCCTCGTAATCCCTCTTCGGTGAGTCCTTGTGTTCAAGCACATCATTCCAGTTCTTGCATCAAAGTACCTATAGTATTATCTCTAGAGGGCAATCATATATCCACATCAGCTCTATTAGACTCAGGAGCAGCCGGGAACTTTATGTCTCACGAGTTTGCCCAACAACAACAACTCCCATTAATCTCCTGTAACTCTCAATTGGCAGTGGAGGCGCTAGATGGACGGCCTCTCGGCGATGGGAGGGTCCTGCACACCACCATGGACCTTCAACTACAGACCGGTACCCTTCACACTGAGGTAATTCGTTTCTACGTCATCTCATCACCTCATAACCCGGTTATTCTTGGACTCCCTGGCTACGTCAACATAATCCCCTCATCTCATGGAGGGAGGGTCGTATCATCAAATGGGACCCGGCCATGTCACTCCAACTGCTTAACTGGCAGCCCTTCACTCTCCATTCAGACCGTCACGCTAAAGGACGAGCGGTCCTTTTCCCCACTCTTCCCATTGAATACTCTGACCTCATCGAAGCTTTTAGCAAGACCAAGGCGATGGAACTCCCCCCCACCGATCAAGCGACTGTTCCATCGAACTATTACCAGGCACAACACCACCTAAGGGCCGAATCTTCCCCCTATCACAACCCGAATCAGAAGCCATGAACAACTACATCGAGGAGGAACTTTCGAAGGGGTTCATTAGAACGTCGACATCACCTGCAGCCTCTGGCTTCTTCTTTGTTAAGAGAAAGACGGTGGCCTACGCCCTTGTATCGACTACCGGGGTCTCAACGACATCACCGTCAAGTTTCGATATCCTTTACCGCTGGTACCAGCTGCCCTAGAACAACTCCGCAAAGCCAAGTACTTCTCCAAACTGGACCTCCGCAGCGCCTACAATCTCATTCGCATCCGGGACGGTGATGAATGGAAGACAGCCTTCTCTACCAGCACTGGGCACTATGAGTATTTGGTGATGCCTTTCGGGCTGTCCAATAGTCCGTCCGTATTTCAGTCGTTTATCAATGACGTCTTTCGGGACATGCTTAATCGTTGGGTAATTGTTTACATCGATGACATTCTCGTCTATTCCAACACCTATGAGGAACACGTGCAACACGTGAGAACAGTATTACAACGACTCATTGATCACCAATTATACGCCAAAGCAGAGAAGTGCGAATTTCACCAGACTTCCACGTCTTTCTTGGGCTACATCATCAACCAGGAGGGAGTCGCCATGGACGAGAAGAAGGTCAAGGCCGTTCTAGACTGGCCACTGCCAGTAACCTTAAAGGAGTTACAACGCTTCTTGGGATTTGCGAACTTCTACCGACGCTTCATCAGGAATTTCAGCTCGGTAGCCTCTCCCTTAACCTCTATGACTAAGAGAAATGCACCACACCTCACCTGGTCAACTACAGCACAGGAGGCTTTCGCAGAGCTCAAGTCACGTTTCACATCTGCCCCATCCTCCACCACCCTAATCCTGAAATCCCGTTTACAGTTGAGGTGGACGCTTCTAATACGGGCATTGGAGCCATCCTCTCACAGCGGCACGGATCCCCACTCAAGCTCTATCCGTGCGCCTATTACTCCCGCAAACTTAGTCCAGCCGAACAGAACTACGACGTCGGAACCGAGAACTGTTGGCCATGAAAGCAGCTATGGAGGAGTGGCGTCATTGGCTGGAGGGAGCTAAACACCCGTTTGTGATTCTAACTGACCACAAGAATCTGGAATACTTGCGATCTGCCAAGAGACTGAATCCCAGACAAGCGAGGTGGGCTCTCTTCTTTACACAATTTGACTTCACCGTTACCTATCGTCCCGGTTCAAAGAACACCAAAGCAGACGCATTATCACGCCAACACGACTGGTGTAGTTCCCACTGAATCCAAGGAAACCCTGCTTCCTGAGTCATTAATCGTGGCCCCTATTCAGTGGGACATCATGACAGAGCTCACCCAGGCCAATTCACAAAAGACCCCTCCTCCCGAATGCCCCCCTAACAAAACTTTTGTACCTCAGGATCTCTGTCAGAAAGTGCTACAGCAAGTTCACTCCGTACTCAGCTCCGGTCATCCTGGAATCGCTGCCACTGTTCACCTGCTTCAGAACAGCTTTTGGTAGCCAACCTTGTGGGCAGACACAATAAAATTCATTAACGAATGCACCACCTGTAACACAAGCAAACATCTCAGACAACTACCATCGGGCCTACTGCAACCACTGCCAGTTCCCCACCGACCATGGTCCCATCTTGCCATAGACTTTGTTACCGATCTTCCCAAGTCCAATGGGAACACCACAATACTCACTGTCATAGATCGCTTCTCCAAGGCCTGCCGGTTGATTCCACTTCCCAAACTGCCCACAGCATTGGAAACAGCCGAACTCATGTGCAACCTTGTGTTTCGCTTCTATGGCCTGCCTGAGGACATCGTGTCGGACCGGGGCCCCAATTCACATCCAGAGTATGGTCAGCATTCTTCCAACAACTCAACATCAACATTAGCCTCACTTCAGGATATCACCCACAATCTAATGGTCAGACAGAACGCCTCAATCAGGAGATCACCCGGTTTCTCAGAGCCTACTGTCATCAGAACCAAGCAGACTGGAGTCGATTCCTCATGTGGGCGGAGTATGCACAGAACTCACTCCAGAAACCCTCCACCGGTCTAACTCCATTCCAATGTGTAATGGGCTTCCAACCTCCCCTATTTCCATGGTCAGGGGAACCCACCGAGGTACCCTCTGTCAACGACTGGCTCCAGAGAAGCGAGGACATCTGGAGTCAGGCTCACACCCACCTGCTACGTGCTGTCAGGAGACAGAAGTTGCAGGCCAATCGTCACCGTCGCCCCAATCCCGAATATACTCCAGGTCAATGGGTCTGGCTATCCACTCGAGACCTACGCCTCAGACTTCCTTGCAAGAAACTCAGTCCCAGGTATGTAGGTCCCTTCCAAATTGTTAAACAGATTACACCAGTTTCCTTCCGTTTGGCATTACCCTCTAATTATCGTATCTCTCCCACTTTTCATGTATCACTTCTCAAACCCGCTGGTGGTCCGAGAGCGGAGGAGGAGGAGCAGACCAGTGATCAGGGCCCCCACCCATCTTGGTGGACGGCGAGGAGGCATATCAGGTTCGAGATCTACTCGATTCCAGACGCCGGGGCAGGCTCCTCCAATATCTGGTGGATTGGGAGGGGTACGGACCGGAGGAGCGATCCTGGGTTAATACAGAGGACATACTCGACCCGCACTCATGACTGAGTTCCATAGGACGCACCGGAGAAACCGGGCCCCCGACCTCGAGGAAGACCCCCGGCGTCGTTCGCCTCTTCGCGTCAGGAGCCGGCCGCAGGGGGGCTCTGTCACAAACGAGACTCCCGCTGTTCCTCCTGCTCACCACCAGAGGGAACCCTCTCCTGAGTATTAAACCCCTGAACTACATTTCCCACATACCTGGCTCTGATTACCGTTGCACCTGACTCCCATCAGTAGACTATTTAGGTGCTCTCAAACTCTCTCCCCTTGCGAAGTCTTGTTTACCCTGGTGATCATTTCTGTGCGTTTTCGCCTGTGTCTGTCTGCCCGTGGATTTACTCTGGACTGTTTTTCCCTCCTTGATTCTTTGCTGCCTGCCCTGGACTATATTCTTTACTGGACTGATTTTGGTAAGCTTGCTGCCTGCCCTGACCTTATGCCTGTACCTGGATTACGAGTTGCCTTATCCCTACTGTTGTGTCTGCTGGCGATTGACCCTGTTTGTACGACCCAGATTGTAATAAAACTGCAAATGGATCCTCACTCTCCTGGAGCGTCATTACAATAGGATGAATCACAATTGTTTACTAAAATAATAATTTTGTAATGTCAGTCCTGGTTATAGGTAACAATCGTTTGCATGAACTGCCTAGATTATTACACATATTATTTGTTAGTTGTGGAAATGAATATACGCAAGATTTTTATTTTATATACAGTACCGGTCAAAAGTTTGGACACACCTACTCATTCAAGGGTTTTTCTTTATTTTTACATTGTAGAATAATAGTGAAGACTTCAAAACTATGAAATAACACATGTAGAATCATGTAGTAACAAATCAAAATATATTTTATATTTGAGATTCTTCAAATAGCCACCCTTTGCCTTGATGACAGAATGCCAAGAGTGTGCAAAGCTGTCATCAAGAAAACGGGTGGCTATTTGAAGAATCTCAAATATAAAATATATTTTGATTTTGTCTAACACTTTTTTTGGTTATTTCATAGTTTTGATGTCTTCACTATTATTCTACAATGTAGAAAATAGTACAAATAAAGAAAAACCCTGGAATGAGTAGGTGTGTCCAAACTTTTGACCGGTAGTGTACTCGGTAAACATATCCAGAAATAAATAAATTATCTCACTACAATACATTTGTAGAGAAAGTTAGCAAAATTAGATAAGATCTTGCTACCATGGAAAGGAAAATACAAGTTGACCTTTTTGATTATGGTCTTGCCTACACCTAGCAACCTGTTTTTAAAATTATATGAGCAAAAAATATTCAATTTTATTTGGAACGGCAAGCCAGACAAAATTAAACGGGCCGATTTATATAATGAATATGAATTCAGAGGGCAGAAATGATTAAATATTAAAGCATTAGACCTCTCACTAAACGGCGCTTGTAACGCCAAGGTAGTGGGTTCGATCCCCGGGACCACCCATACACAAAAATGTATGCACGCATGACTGTAAGTCGCTTTGGATAAAAGCGTCTGCTAAATGGCATATTATTATTATTATTATTACTAAAGGCTTCAGTCACACCATAGTTATACTTCAATCCGAACTGGTTCTCTAGCCGATTAGTAAGAATGTTCAAGAATGTTCAAGAATGGCCTTTTTCCCCTTTATTCAGATTACAACCTCGCACTTTCAATTATTTGAAAATGAAACACTACAGAGGGTAGTGCGTACGGCCCAGTACATCACCGGGGCCAAGCTTCCTGCCATCCAGGACCTCTATACCAGGCGGTGTCAGAGGAAGGCCCTCAAAATTGTCAAAGACTCCAGCCACCCTAGTCATAGACTGTTCTCTCTGCTACCGCACGGCAAGCGGTACCGGAGCGCCAAGTCTAGGTCCAAAAGGCTCCTTAACAGCTTCTACCCCCAAGCCATAAGACTGCTGAACAATTAATCAAATGGCCACCCGGACTATTTGCTTTGATACTCCCCCCCCCGCACATTGACACTGCTGCTACTCGCTGTTAATTATCTATGCAAAGTCACTTCACCCCTACCTACGTGTACAAAATACCTCGACTAACCTGTGCTCCCGCACATTGACTTGGTACTAGTACCCCCTGTATATAGCCTCATTATTGTTACTTTATTGTGTTACTTTTTTATTTATTACTTTTTGTTATTTTTTATATATATTTTCTTAACTCTATTTTCTTAACTGCACTGTTGGGTGTGTAATGCCAAGAGTGTGCAAAGCTGTCATCAAGGCAAAGGGTGGCTACTTTGAAGAATCTAAAATATATTTTGATTTGTTTAACGCTTTTCTGGTTACTACATGATTCCATATGTGTTATTTCATAGTTTTGATGTCTTCACTATTATTCTACAATGTAGAAAATAGTAAAAATAAAGAAAAACCCTTGAATGAGTAGGTGTGTCCAAACTTTTGACTGGTACTGTGTATATATAAAAAATATGTATTATATATGTATGTGCATATGTGTGTGTGTGTGTGAGATATATATATACAGTGGGGGAAAAAAGTATTTGTCAGCCACCATTGTGCAAGTTCTCCCACTTAAAAGATGAGAGGCCTGTAATTTTCATCATAGGTACCGTCAACTATGACAGACAAAATGAGAAAAAAATCCAGAAAATCACATTGTGGATTTTTAATGAATTTATTTGCAAATTATGGTGGAAAATAGTATTTGGTCAATAACAAACATTTCTCAATACTGTTATATACTTTGTTGGCAATGACACAGTCAAACGTTTTCTGTAAGTCTTCACAAGGTTTTCACACACTGTTGCTGCATTTTGGCCCATTCCTCCATGCAGATCTCCTCTAGAGCGTGATGTTTTGGGGCTGTCGCTGGGCAACACAGACTTTCAACTCCCTCCAAAGATTTTAATGGGGGTTGAGATCAGGAGACTGGCCAGGCCACTCCAGACCTTGAAATGCTTCTTGAGCCACTCCTTCGTTGCCCGGGCGGTGTGTTTGGGATCATTGTCATGCTGAGCAGCCACGTTTCATCTTCAATGCCCTTGCTGATGGAAGGAGGTTTTCTCAAAATCTCCGATACATGGCCCCATTCATTCTTTCCTTTACGGATCAATCGTCCTGGTCCCTTTGTGAAAAAAAGCCAAGCATGATGTTTTCACCCCCATGCTTCACAGTAGGTATGGTGTTCTTTGGATGCAACTCAGCATTCTTTGTCTTCCAAACATGACAGAGTTGAGTTTTACCAAAAAGTTATATTTTGGTTTCATCTGACATTCTCCCAATCCTCTTCTGGATCATCCAAATGCACTCTAGCAAACTTCAGACAGGCCTGGACATGTACTGGCTCAAGCAGGGGACACGTCTTGCACTGCAGGATTTTAGTCCCTGGCGGCGTAGTGTGTTACTGATGGTAGGCTTGGTTACTTTTGGTCCCCAGCTCTCTGCAGGTCATTCACTAGGTCCCCCTGTGTGGTTCTGGGATTTTTGTTCACCATTCTTGTGATCATTTTGACCCCACGGGTGGACCTTGCGTGGAGCCCCAGATCAAGGGAGATTATCAGTGGTCTTGTATGTCTTCCATCTCCTAATAATTGCTCCAACAGTTGATTTCTTCAAACAAAGCTGCTTACCTATTGCAGATTCAGTCTTCCCAGCCTGGTGCAGGTCTGATTTTGTTTCTGGTGTCGCTGACAGCTCTTTGGTCTTGGCCATAGTGGAGTTGGAGTGTGACTGTTTAGGTTGTGGACAGGTGTCTTATGCGATAACAAGTTCAAACAGGTGCCATACAGGTACGTGGAGGACAGAGGAGCTTAAAGAAGAAGTTACAGGTCTCGTGAGAGCCAGAAATCTTGCCTGTTTGTAGATGACCAAATACTTATTTTCCACCATAATTTGCAAATAAATTCATTAAAAATCCTTCAATGTGATTTTCTGGATTTTTTTCATTTGTCTGTATAGCTGACGTGTACCTATGATGAAAATTACAGGCCTCTCTCATCTTTTTAAGTGGGAGACTTGACACAATTGGTGGCTGACTAAATACTTTTTTTCCCCACTGTATATATACAGTGGGGAAAAAAAGTATTTAGTCAGCCACCAATTGTGCAAGTTCTCCCACTTAAAAAAGATGAGAGAGGCCTGCAATTTCATCATAGGTACACGTCAACTATGACAGACCAATGAGAAAAACATTCCAGAAAATCACATTGTAGTATTTTTAATGAATTTATTTGCAAATTATGGTGGAAAATAAGTATTTGGTCACATACCCAAACAAGCAAGATTTCTGGCTCTCACAGACCTGTAACTTCTTCTTTAAGAGGCTTTCTCTGTCCTCCACTGCGTTACCTGTGATTAATGGCACCTGTTTAAACTTGTTATCAGTATAAAGACACCTGTCCACAACCTCAAACAGTCACACTCCAAACTCCACTATGGCTAAGACCAAAGAGCTGTCAAAGGACACCAGAAACAAAATTGTAGACCTGCACCAGGCTGGGGAAGACTGAATCTGCAATAGGTAAGTAGCAGTTGAAGAAATCAACTGTGGAGCAATTATTAGAAATGGAAGATATACAAGACCACTGATAATCTCCTTGATCTGGGGCTCCACGCAATATCTCACTCTGTGGGGTCAAAATGATCACAAGAACGGTGAGCAAAAATCCCAGAACCACACGGGGGACCTAGTGAATGACCTGCAGAGAGCTGGGACCAAAGCAACAAAGTCCACCATCAGTAACACACTACGCCGCCAGGGACTCAAATCTGCAGTGCAGACGTGTCCCCTGCTTACAGTACATGTCCAGGCCCGTCTGAAGTTAGCTAGAGTGCATTTGGATGATAAGAAGAGGATTGGGAGAATGTCATATGGTCAGATGAAAGCAAAATATAACTTTTTGGTAAAAACTCAACTCGTCGTGTTTGGAGGACAAATAATGCTGAGTTGCATCCAAAGAACACCATACCTACTGTGAAGCATGGGGGTGGAAACATCATGCTTTGGGGCTGTTTTTTCTGCAAAGGGACCAGGACGACTGATCCGTGTAAAGGAAAGAATGAATGGGGCCATGTATGTGAGATTTTGAGTGAAAACCCTTCCATCAGCAAGGGCATTGAAGATGAAACGTGGCTGGGTCTTTCAGCATGACAATGATCCCAAACACACCGCCCGGCAATTAAGGAGTGGCTTCTGAAGAAGCATTTCAGGTCCTGGAGTGGCTTAGCCAGTCTCCAGATCTCAACCCCATAGAAAATCTTTGGAGGGAGTTGAAAGTCTGTGTTGCCGAAGCCCCAAAACATCACTGCTCTAGAGGAGATCTGCATGGAGGAATGGGGCCAAAAACAGCAACAGTGTGTGAAAACTCGTGAAGACTTACAGAAAACGCTTTGACTCTGTGTCATTGCCAACAAAGGGCATATAACAAAGTATTGAGAAACTTTGTTATTGACCAAATACTTATTTTCCACCATAATTTGCAAATAAATTCATAAGAATTCCTACAATGTAATTTTCTGGATTTTTTCCTCATTTGTTCTGTCATAGTTGGCGGTAATCTATGATGAAAATTACAGGCCTGGCTCATCTTTTTAAGTGGGAGAACTTGCACAATTGGTGGCTGACTAAATACTTTTTTTCCCACTGTATATATATATATATATATATATATATATATATATATCACACACAATGCCTTCGGAAAATATTCAGACCCCTTGACTTTTTCCATATTTTGTTACATTACAGCCTTATTTTAAAATGGATTAAATAAAATAAATTCCTCATCAATCTACAAACAATACCCCATAATGACAAAGTGAAACGTTTGTTAGAAATTGTTGGTAATTTATTCAAATTAAAAAACAGAAATACCTTATTTACATAAGTATTCAGACCATTTGCTATGTGACTCGAAATTGAGCTCAGGTTCATCCTGTTTCCATTGATCGTCCCTGAGATGTTTCTACAACTTGATTGGAGTCCACCTGTGGTAAATTCAATTGATTGGGCATGATTTGGAAAGGGACACACCTGTCTATATAAGGTCCCACAGTTGACAGTGTATGTCAGAGCAAAAACCAAGCCATGAGGTCGAAGGAATTGTCCGTAGAGCTCAGAGACAGGATTGTGTCGAGGCACAGATCTGGGGAAGGGTACCAAAACATTTCTGCAGCATTGAAGGTCCCCAAAAACACAGTGGCCTCCATCATTCTTAAATGAAAGAAGTTTGGAACCACTAAGACTCTTTCTAGAGCTGGCCGTCCGACCAAACTGAGCAAATGGGGGAGAAGGGCCTTGGTCAGGAGGTGACCAAGAACCCGATGGTCACTCTGACAGAGCTCCAGAGTTCCTCTGTGGAGATGGGAGAACCTTCCAGAAGGACAACCATCTCTGCAGCGCTCCACCAATCAGGCCTTTATGGTGGAGTGGCCAGACGGAAGCCACTTCTCAGTAAAAGGCACATGACAGCCCGCTTGGAATTGGCCAAAAGGTACCTAAAGACTCTCCGACCATGAGAAAAGAGATTCTCTGGTCTGATGAAACCAAGATTGAACTCTTTGGCCTGAATGCCAAGCGTCATGTGTAGAGGAAACCTGGCAATATCTCTATGGTGAAGCATGGTGGTGGTAGCATCATGCTGTGGGGATGTTTTTCAGCGGCAGGGACTGGGAGACTAGTCAGGATCGAGGCAAAGATGAACGGAGCAAAGTACAGAGATATCCTTGATGAAAGACTGGGGCAAAGGTTCACCTTCCAACAGGACAACGGCCCTAAGCACACAGCCAAGACAACGCAGAAGTGGCTTCGGGACAAGTCTCTGAATGTCCTTGAGTTAATAAATTAGCAAACATTTCTAAAAACCTGTGTTTGCTTTGTCATTATGGGGTATTGTGTGTAGATTGATGAGGGGGAAAGAACAATTTAATCCATTTTAGAATAAGGCTGTAATGTAACAAAATGTGGAAAAAGTAAAGGGGTCTGAATACTTTCCGAATGCACTGTACATACACACACACACACACACACACACACACACACATATATATATATATATACACATACATACATACACACACATACATACATACATACATAGTGCCTTCGGAAAAAGGAAAGGGGTCTGAATACTTTCAGAATGCACTGCATGTGTATTTTTGTGTGTATATATATATATATACAAAAAAAGATATGTGGTATTGGAAATGTTGCAGACAATTAACGTTACATTGATGGAAACTACAATTTATCTGCAATATTAAAGCTGATCTACCCCCTAACAAAATATATTAAGAAAATAGAGCAGCACCTGTTATATCACGGGTTATTTTTTTCTCTAGAAACGACTTACCGTTTAGACGGGGTATCCTACAATGTTTATTCGTAAGCCTATTCCTGCAGGAATTAAAGGTTTGGTGGTTGTAAAATGTTCAAAGATAAGAAAATATTTTCGGTCTGAATCCCGAATGACCGACTGATTGATCATATGTCAACTATGAAAGCATCCAGGCTCCGGGAAATGGTCTCAAATACTTCGCAATTAAAGTCGTATTCCTACTTGCTATTTCGTGATCTTAAGTATTATCTTGTCATTCCAGGTTTTGGAAAGGTACGTCTTGATCGAATATCATATTGCAGATTTTACAACAACAGGATGCCGGTGTTGAGATATCCGATGTTGCCCCAAAGTAGGAACATCGAACCGAGTCTACAGTACACCATATTCTTATTTTCCATTGGTTTATTTCGTAGAAGGCGGGACTATTGGTTAACGTACTTTGAGGTTTGATTGGCTATGTGAGTTGTCATTCTGCACACTGTGTTTTATTTCATAAAAAAATAGAATATTTATAGGTCAATATTCGCATCTACAATACATCATCGACGTATGAGTATTTGGATAGGTCTTGGAATAATTATATGAAGAATAAGGAATAAAATAGGTCAACAGAACAACTGATATTCTGCCAATGAAAACAGGCAGAATATGCGGTTTTTAGGATGGACATTGGGACTGGACGTTCAAGTTTTATTGTTATGTACACAAATACAGTGAAATGCCTTTTTTGCAAGCTCTTTCCCAACAATGCAGCAATCAATATCAGTAGTAGCTAGTATGAAAAAAAGTATAGTTGAACAAAAACACACGAGAAATAAGAAGAACACGAGACAGACATTCATCTGCATTATTGTGATCTTTTTGCCTGTGATGCCCCCAGGGGAGTCTCCCTTGCAGCGCTATAGCAGGCACTAACTCATAGGTCAGTGCGCTAACTCCGACGTGGTTCCTTGGACAAAGCCTATGGGAAAATGTTTGTAGGGTTTGGCGATAAATGCCGAAAACAAGGTCTGTGGTAAACACAGGTTTTGGATATCTTATACGTTTTGTTCTTTGGGATAATCTTCAGATAACTTCACTTTGTGAATTTTGAAGCATTTATTTTTTTAAACATTTATTTTTCATGTAATCAAAAAAAGCAACTGACCTAAATGATCTCATAAGAACAAAAAGTATAAGATCTCCGAAGCCTGTGTTAACCTCAAACCTTATTTTCGGCGTTTATCCCAAAACCCTATTCTTTCCCCATTGATTTTCCCCATAGGGATGGCTGAACGAACCAGAGGTAACTCATTTCTGGGTTTTAGGACTGCAAGCCTGCGAGCTCTATAGATGCGGCGTTCAAGTGCAAGTCGGAACTAGGAAACTGGGCCATTTTCGACTTGGTCACTGGTTGTAGTTAATCACATGCCTCGTTCAACAAATTAACAAGTTGGACATTTCAGAGTTTCCTAGTTCTGACTAGTATGTGAACGCTGTAAGAGTCCCACAGTATGCCTCATAATACCCATAAAATCTAGCGGTCAAATACGGAAATGGTTCTAATAGTTTTTCTACCATTCATTTTTCCCATAGGGGATTTTAGAAACACTTCATAAAAGGGCTGTGTTTCGTGTAGGAATACCCTGGCGTGACGTTTTGTAAATGTATCTCGGACAAGGTGACTTTTATCAATATATTCGGATCTAGTTACGCTCAGATTCGAAAATGCTAATTAGCATCAAAGTAGGCCATGCAAGACTACAAATCCCTGCAAGCTCCTGCATGTCATCTCTAGCTGCCGCCTTTGCTAAACAGGTATTGTGTCAATTTAAAACTTGCACAAGACCATTCACAGAATTGTCCAGAAATGTTGCCAATTTATTCATTACTACATTTAGCTAACATTAGATAGTTAATCCAGAGCACAGGCGGCTGGTGGCACCTTAATTGGTGAGGAGGATGGGCTCATAGTAATGGTTGGAAGGAATAAATTGAATGGGTTTGATGCCATTCTATTCACTCCAATCCAGCCATTATTATGAGCCGTCCTCCACTCAGCAGCTTCCTGTGATCCAGAGATTTTTTTTAACCTTTGCCTCGATTCGGCAGTCTCGTACAGATCATCATGGCATTTGTAGTTCTTTATGATAGCCACATTAGCAGCTAATTAGCGTTTCATTTTGGGGGGGGGGGGTAAATACAGGCAAATATATTGATAAAGTCACCGTGTCCTAGAGAGATTTACATGGTTATCAAAACATCACGCCAGGGTAAGCCTACATGAAACACAGACCTTTTTGTATGTGTTCTTAAAATCCCCCTATGTGAAAAAAAGAATTGGTGGAAAAATGATTGGAACCATTTCCCTGTTTGACCGCTAGGTTATAGCAAGGACATTTACTTCCGCGTGGAGAAAGTTTGCGTTCTATGCCTGGTTCTCTCTATGGTTGTGCTCTGCATTTACAAATCAGTAATCATAAAATGTGGGTTGAAAGTACCGCAAGGAGCCGGCAAAACCGACTTTCTAGCTAACATGAAACATTGTCACAGCGCTATTTCATGTTATTATCTCGAAATGATCCAGCAGGTGGCGATACCATTTACCTTTTTGAGTTTTTAGTGAGCCACGTCCAAAACTGTTAGCTGGTTCGCAATAAATAACGAGCAATGAATGATATGAAAGCCTGTGCCTGTTGTTCACTCATTCATACACTGTACAAAAAATATAAACGCAACATGTAAAGTGTTGGTCCCATGTTTCATGAGCTGAAATAAAAGATCCCAGAAATGTTCCATACGCACAAAAAGCGTATATTATTTCATTTATATTTTTGTTCAGTATAGATGGATTTCACAGTCAAACAATAATATCGTCATTTTTTAACAGAGGTTATTTTCTGTGTAACACATTAGCTACAAAAAGCAAGCTGGCAACTAGTTCAAACCTATTAGCTAGATGAGGAAAACAAAACAAAAATATAAATTGCTATTATTGCATGTCGACTATGGCTTATGCCAGACAAGTAGCTAGCTAGCGAGTACACTTTCTGATGACGTCGTAGCCCCAGCTCGGCAACTCGCGTATGGCAGTCTATGGAACCATTACCGGGTGAGGAAATATTTTTGTGCTGATGATGTAGCTACTAATCCAGTTTATTCATTGCGAACATGGGTTGTCTTAGTTTGCTATCATTACATGACTGACATCTGCATTCATCCATGCGTGCTGGCAAGATAGTCAATGCAATGGCTGAGGCAGGGATATCTATCTAGCTACAGTGGGGGAAAAAAAGTATTTAGTCAGCCACCAATTGTGCAAGTTCTCCCACTTAAAAAGATGAGAGAGGCCTGTAATTTTCATCATAGGTACACGTCAACTATGACAGAAAAATTGAGAAAAGAAAATCCAGAAAATCACTTTGTAGGATTTTTTATGAATTTATTTGCAAATTATAGTGGAAAATAAGTATTTGGTCACCTAAAAACAAGCAAGATTTCTGGCTCTCACAGACCTGTAACTTCTTCTTTAAGAGGCTCCTCTGTCCTCCACTCGTTACCTGTATTAATGGCACCTGTTTGAACTTGTTATCAGTATAAAAAAGACACCTGTCCACAACCTCAAACAGTCACACTCCAAACTCCACTATGGCCAAGACCAAAGAGCTGTCAAAGGACAACAGAAACAAAATTGTAGACCTGCACCAGGCTGGGAAGACTGAATCTGCAACAGGTAAGCAGCTTGGTTTGAAGAAATCAACTGTGGGAGCAATTATTAGGAAATGGAAGACATACAAGACCACTGATAATCTCCCTCGATCTGGGGCTCCACGCAAGATCTCACCCCGTGGGGTCAAAATGATCACAAGAACGGTGAGCAAAAAATCCCAGAACCACACGGGGGGACCTAGTGAATGACCTGCAGAGAGCTGGGACCAAAGTAACAAAGCCTACCATCAGTAACACACTACGCGCCAGGGACTCAAATCCTGCAGTGCCAGACGTTTCCCCCTGCTTAAGCCAGTACATGTCCAGGCCCGTCTGAAGTTTGCTAGAGTGCATTTGGATGATCCAGAAGAGGATTGGGAGAATGTCATATGGTCAGATGAAACCAAAATATAACTTTTTGGTAAAAACTTAACTCGTCGTGTTTGGAGGACAAAGAATGCTGAGTTGCATCCAAAGAACACCATACCTACTGTGAAGCATGGGGGTGGAAACATCATGCTTTGGGGCTGTTTTTCTGCAAAGGGACCAGGACGACTGATCCGTGTAAAGAAAATAATGAATGGGGCCATGTATCGTGAGATTTTGAGTGAAAACCTCCTTCCATCAGCAAGGGCATTGAAGATGAAACGTGGCTGGGTCTTTCAGCATGACAATGATCCCGAACACACCGCCCGGGCAATGAAGGAGTGGCATCGTAAGAAGCATTTCAAGGTCCTGGAGTGGCCTAGCCAGTCTCCAGATCTCAACCCCATAGAAAATCTTTGGAGGGAGTTGAAAGTCTGTGTTGCCCAGCGACAGCCCCAAAACATCACTGCTCTAGAGGAGATCTGCATGGAGGAATGGGCCAAAATACCAGCAACAGTGTGTGAAAACCTTGTGAAGACTTACAGAAAACGTTTGACCTGTGTCATTGCCAACAAAGGGTATATAACAAAGTATTGAGAAACTTTTGTTATTGACCAAATACTTATTTTCTACCATAATTTGCAAATAAATTCATAAAAAATCAGACAATGTGATTTTCTGGATTTTTTTTCTAATTTTGTCTGTCATAGTTGACGTGTACCTATGATGAAAATTACAGGCCTCTCTCATCTTTTTAAGTGGGAGAACTTGCACAATTGGTGGCTGACTAAATACTTTTTTCCCCCACTGTAGCTACCTCCCACTGGCTGGGTGGTCGGTCGGTCGGTCAGTCATTCGGTGTTCAAACAAGATAGTTGACAAATAACGAGACGTATGTGGCAGGGTCTACAGACAATCACGGACTACAAAAGGAAAACCAGCCACGTCGCAGACACCGACGTCTTGCTCCCAGACAAGCTAAACACCTTCTTCGCCCGCTTTGAGGATAACACAGCGCCACCGACACGGCCCGCTACCAAGGACTGTGGGCTCTCCTTCTCCGTGGCCGAGCATGCCCAGACCAGCTGGCTGGAGTGTTTACGGACATATTCAATCTCTCACTATCCCAGTCTGCTGTCCCCACTTGCTTCAAGATGGCCACCATTGTTCATGTACCCAAGAAAGCAAAGGTAACTGAACTAAATGACTATCGCCCCGTAGCACTCACTTCTGTCATGAAGTGCTTTGAGAGGCTTGTTAAGGATCATATTACCTGACACCCTAGACCCACTTCAATTTGCTTACCGCCCCAACGACGCAATCACCATCGCACCGCACACTGCCCTATCCCATCTGGACAAGAGGAATACCTATGTAAGAATGCTGTTCATTGACTATAGCTCAGCATTCAACACCATAGTACCCTCCAAGCTCATCATTAAGTTTGGGGCCCTGGGTCTGAACCCCACCCTGTGCAAATGGGTCCTGGACTTCCTGACGGGCCGCCCCCAGGTGGTGAAGGTAGGAAACAACACCTCCACTTTGCTGATCCTCAACACAGGGGCCCCACAAGGGTGCGTGCTCAGCCCCCTCCTGTACTCCCTGTTCACCCATGACTGTGTGGCCACGCACGCCTCCAACTCAATCATCAAGTTTGCAGACGACACAACAGTAGTAGGCCTGATTACCAACAATGACGAGACCGCCTACAGGGAGGAGGTGAGGGCTCTGGGAGTGTGGTGCCAGGAAAATAACCTCTCCCTCAATGTCGACAAAACAAAGGAGCTGATCGTGGACTTCAGGAAACAGCAGAGGGTGCACCCCCCTATCCACATCGACGGAACCGCTGTGGAGCAGGTGGAAAGCTTCAAGTTCCTCACCGTACACATCACTGACAATCTGAAATGGTCCACCCACACAGACAGTGTGGTGAAGAAGGTGCAACAGGGCCTCTTCAACCTCAGGAGACTGAAGAAATTTGGCTTGGCCCCTAAGACCCTCACAAACTTTTACAGATGCACAATTGAGAGCATCCAGTCGGGCTGTATCACCGCCTGGTACGGCAACTGCACCGCCCGCAACCGCAGGGCTCTCCAGAGGGTGGTGCGGTCTGCCCAACGCATCACCGGGGGCAAACTACCCGCCCTCCAAGACACCTACAGCACCCGATGTCACAGTAAGGCCAAAAAGATCATCAAGGACAACAACCACCCGAGCCACTGCCTGTTCAACCCGCTATCATCCAGAAGGCGAGGTCAATACAGGTGCATCAAAGCTGGGACCGAGAGACTGAAGAACAGCTTCTATCTCAAGGCCATCAGACTGTTAAATAGCCATCACTAGGTGGCTTCCACCCGGTTACGTAACCCTGCACCTTAGAGGCTGCTGCCCTAAATACATAGACTTGGAATCACTGGCCACTTTAATAATGGAACACTAGTCACTCTTAATAATATTTACATATTTTTGCTTTACTCATCTCATATGTATATACTGTATTCTATTCTACTGTATTTTACTCTATGCCACTCCAACATTGCTCATCCTAATATTTGTAATATTTATATATTCCTTAATTCCATTATTTTATTTTTAGGTTGTGTATTGTTGTGAATTGTTAGATATACTGCACTGTTGGAGCTAGAAACACAAACATTTCGCTCCACCCGCAATAACATCTGCTAAACAATGTGTATGTGACAAATACAATTTGATTATGATTATTGATTGACCCAGCTAGCTAACTAGCTAGTTACCTAGTTAGGTAGTTAGGGGCTACAGATGGGCTAGCTAACGTTAGCTAGATAGCTACAGTACGTCTGTTTTTGAAGACATGCATGCATGCTGCACATTGGCGGTGGGTTTAGATTGGATAAATTAAAACACCGTGAGATAATTGTCGCTATTTTCATACATGGAACAGATCAGCTATCTATCCAAAATTGCAATTAGAGCTGCAAACAAGGCAATGTAGCTAGCATTTCCTCCATGAACGAAGCAAACCTAGCTTGCTACCAACCTAGAAAAATGGAGGCTTGATAGTAGTGTTGATGATTTTATAGAAATGTTAGAAAACGGAGTATATTCATTATTCATTAGATAATCTAGCTAGTCTGCATAGGGTTTCCTATGCGTTCTCGAGTCCAGCTTTCCGACGCTCGCAACCCGGAACTACGAGAAGGCTTTGTTTCCAACTGGTCTGATTTGGTCTATAGCCTTGGCAAGCATTGTTAGAAAAACTTAACACATGCTTCTGATTTTTGACACATTGCCTATTTTTTTAAATAAAATATACTATTCAATATAATAACGAAAATTATTGAGGTTAGATTTTAAGTCGATTTATATACACGTTTCAGGTTATAGTTTTATAGCGTAACCACGTTTTTTTTATTTTCTTCTGTCTAATGTTGCTGAAAAAATATTTATGGAAACATGTAGGAAAACATGAAAAGTATTGGTCTATAGTTGGAAATTAAGCCTAGACCTGTATTAATGTATGTTTCTAACAACTGAAACTGTTTAAATGGAAAGGCTGTGACAGCTGGTAAAACAGATCAGTCTGGGGGGTCTCTGTGGGACAGACTCTCCAAGCCCTTCAAAATCAAGAGTTAGACCCTACTCGCTAATAGGTTGACCTAATACATGGGCTCGTGCTAATCTAAAATCTCTCTCTTTTTTTTTTTCATTTTCAAAGTAGCCCACTGCTAAGGCATAATGCAGGGAGGTATAAGGAGTGGGGTACATAAAAGACACACTCACACACACAAGGCGGAGTTACAGAATGCACCAAGTCACTGCACTGGCTCTCTCCTCTCTCTCTCTCTCTCTCTCTCTCTCTCTCTCTCTCTGTTTAGCTGAATAGAAGTGGGGAGGGTAGGTTAACTTGGAAATGAAATGGTCGAATACGTGACCGAAATCTCAACAAGACCACCCAATCTGTAAATATGTAACGGCCGGACTAAACCTTGAAGAATATTTCTGAATGGAAAACATGGAATTCCCTATAAGAAGCACAAAGAAGCTGTGTTTTTGCGCCGCGCTGTTGTGGTCGCTTGTGAGCGACCTGGCACTGGGAGGTAAGATCTCTGACAATTCCAACTTTCCGCCGGGGAGCCGAGAATGATTGTAATCTCTATACATTGTGTTTTAGGTGGTCTATATGTGTTTGACACTAATTCACGAATGTATTTTTAGCGCTATTACGCTCAACTTTCACCGTTTTTTTTCTGTGTGCGAGAATATTAACACTAGCCACCACAATTGGGCTTTGGTCCTGAGCTCACTTGACAAGTCTTGACTTTAATTTCATTTTATTCGACGTATAAACACAGTTTAATAGTGGTGATACCAGACTTGACGCTATGTGTCTTCCAATGACAGCTCAATATTGAGTTATAAAGCTATAATAACATAAGTCATAATTGTGATGAAGAAATCGATGATATCCAGCATTTCAAAAATTCAATTAAGTAAAAAATAAAGTTATCACTTTCAGAATAGAAAACTGCCCAGAGGGTTGCCCATGGCTACCCACAAAGACATCATTTTATAAAGAAAACATTGTCCACAATAATAGGTTTTACTGCACAGTGAAGACACATTGTATAACACAGAATCATCATTTTGAACTGGAGACTGAATCTCAACTCTTATAATAATAATAATATGCCATTTAGCAGACGCTTTTATCCAAAGCGACTTACAGTCATGCGTGCATACATTTTTTTTGTGTGTATGGGTGGTCCCGGGGATCGAACCCACTACCTTGACATTACAAGCGCCGTGCTCTACCAGCTGAGCTACAGAGGACCACGACTCTTGAACTGAAGACATGAAAAATCACATTACTGGAAATGAAATGAACCCAGAGAAATAGATAGTAAGGTCACTCGCGTCCCAAATGGGGAATCACCCTATTCCCTATACTGTAGTGCACTACTTTTGACTATAGCCCTATGGGTAGTGCACTACATAGGGAATAGGGTGCCATTTGGGACGTAGACCCTGGTCTCATTGGAATAAAGGGCCCGAAAAGTAATTAGTGACATCATTCATTTCTTCCTTATGATTACACATACCCTAATACATAAAAGCAATTTCTATTTAAAGCAAACAGTCATTAGGCTGCTGTGTAATATATTTAGTAAATGGAATGGGAATAATCTAGATGAAGAGTTTTCTTTTCGAAACTGCTATATACACAAATATTTCACATTTGTGTTTTTAAATCAGAAATTGCTTATGGGTACCTTCGTGTTAGTGTCAAATAGTACTGTTCTCAGATGTTTAATTCATAGATTTTTTATCTGTATGAACATGTGTATATTTGACTGTGATATGTGTGTGGTTGTCTCACCTAACTAGCTTAAGATGAATGCACTTACTGTAAATCACTCTGGATAAGAGCATCTGCTAAATTACTAAAATGTCAAATGTAAATGTTTTACAAACAGATCTCATATTACTGTATATAATTATAATTATTATATATTTTTTTAAATACTGATGACACAAATGTATAATTTGTACAGTTCTTTATACATTTTTTTGTTATTTGTTACATTAGACTGTGTAAAACCTAGCAGTACTACTTATTTCTCTGAGAATGTGGAGGATATATAGCGTTTAGCAAAAACAACATGATTATTTGTCTCTCTGAAATGAAACCATCAAGTGATAGATTTTTAACAAATACATGTCTGTCATTGAACAACCCCATGCCATGATTAAATAGTGAAAAAAACACACCAATCATAAGTTCTTTAAACAATAAAAGCTCATTTACCAACATTTCTGAAAATTGATATATTTGTATTTTTGTATTTGTATTGAAAATTGATACACTACCGTTCAAAAGTTTGGGGTCACTTAGAAATGTCCTTGTTTTCGAAAGAAAAGCACATTTTTTGTCCATTAAAATAACATCAAATTGATCAGTATGAAAAAAAAATGTATGCACTCACTAACTGTAAGTCGCTCTGGATAAGAGCGTCTGCTAAATGACTAAAATGTAAAATGTAATCAGACATTGTGTCTACATACAGTGTAGACATTGTTAATGTTGGAAATGGCTATTGTAGCTGGAAAAGGCTGATTGTTAATGGAATATCTACATAGGCGTACAGAGGCCCG
Organism: Coregonus clupeaformis; assembly: GCF_020615455.1. Taxonomy (NCBI): domain Eukaryota; kingdom Metazoa; phylum Chordata; class Actinopteri; order Salmoniformes; family Salmonidae; genus Coregonus; species Coregonus clupeaformis. The sequence continues at coordinate 22,269,395 of NC_059207.1, forward strand.
TTATCAGCAACCATCAGTCCTGTGTTCCAATGGCACGTTGTGTTTGCTAATCCAAGTTTATCATTTTAAAAGGCTAATTGATCATTAGAAAACCCTTTTGCAATTATGTTAGCACAGCTGAAAACTGTTGTGCTGATTAAAGAAGCAATAAAACAGGCCTTCTTGAGACTAGTTGAGTATCTGGAGCATCAGCAATTGTGGGTTCGATTACAGGCTCAAAATGGCAAGAAACAAATAACTGTCTTCTGAAACTCATCAGTCTATTCTTGTTCTGAGAAATAAAGGCTATTCTATGCGAGAAATTGCCAAGAAACTGAAGATCTCGTACAACGCTGTGTACTACTCCCTTCACAGAACAGCGCAAACTGGCTCTAACCAGAATAGTAATTGGAGTGGGAGGCATCCCGGAGTCGCCTCTTCACTGTTAACGTTGAGACTGGTGTTTTGCGGGTACTATTTAGTGAAGCTGCCAGTTGAGGACCTGTGAGGCGCCTGTTTCTCAAACTAGACACTCTAATGTATTTGTTCTCTTGCTCAGTTGTGCACCGGGGCCTCCCACTCCTCTTTCTATTCTGGTTAGAGCCATTCCCAGCTACAATAGCCATTTACAACATCAACAATGTCTACACTGTATTTCTGATCAATTTGATGTTATTTTAATGTACAACAAAATTGCTTTTCTTTCGAAAACAATGACATTTCTAAGTGACCCCAAACTTTTGAACGGTAGTGTACATAGCGTTTTGGAAAGAAACTCTTCATATATAGATCTATTCATTTACAGTTTAATGATGAATATAATCTGAATGAACATAGCATAGAATCCTGTCTTCAAGGAGTCAGGTGTTTGTTTGTACAGTGCATTCGGAAAGTATTCAGACCCCTTGACTTTTTCCACATTTTGTTACATTACAGCCTTATTCTAAAATTGATTAAATAAAATGTTTTCCTCATCAATCTACACACAATACCCCATAATGACAAAGTGAAAATAGGTTTTTAGAATTGGACATGATTTGGAAAGGCACACACCTGCCTATATAAGGTCCCACAGTTGACAGTGCATGTCAGAGCAAAAACCAAGCCATGAGGTCGAAGGAATTGTCCATAGAGATCTGAGACAGGATTGTGTCGAGGCACAGATCTGGGGAAGTGTACAAAATAATTTCTGCCACATTGAAGGTCCCATGTTTCATGATCCATGACATTTACCATACACACGAAAAGCTTATTTCTCTAACATTTATGGCACAAATTTGTTTACATCCCTGTTGGTGAGCATTTTGTCCTTTGCCAAGATAAGAATATCAAGAAGCTGATTAAACAGCATGATCATTACACTGTTTAAACTTTTATTTAAACAGGGAAACATATTACGACCTAGGTCTCTATATATACAACATAAATATACACATTATACCCAAACATATACACATTAAAATACAAAAATATAACAAATCACCCCAAAAAAACTGTTACAATCCTCCACAAATAAGTCCCCAATCAATTCTTCATGTCATCTTTCTGGGTAAATTTAGGCGACAGAAACATGTATTTTGAACCAGCCACAGACATCTGAACCAGCCACAGACATCTGAACCAGCCACAGACCTCTGAACCAGCCACAGACCTCTAAACCAGCCACAGACCTCTGAACCAGCCACAGACCTCTGAACCAGCCACAGACCTCTGAACCAGCCAGACCTCTTTTATTTAAATAGTTGATATTCTCTTCTCTAGATCAATAATTTGGGAAGATTAATTAACTATCCTGTGGGTCGTGGGCCCCCAGATAGCAACACATCATAAGCAATGGCAAAATGTGTTGAATTGCAGGAAGTTAGCTGTCTTCCAAAAAAAATCTGTTTTCCTAAAAAAAATGTTTTACGGTTGGGGGCCCCCTGGAGGTAGGTGCCCCAGGGCCCCAGATGCGGTAGTCCAGCCCTGGTCCAAAGTTCTCTCTTTGGGAACATTTAGGCTACATGTATGCATTTCTATTCTTCAGAACCAGCCACAGACCTCTTTCATTGAAATAGTTGGCATTCTCTTCTCTCAGCAAAGATGCAGCCTGAAACGCAGAGCATTCACCACACCATTAGGGGTCACCACACCATTAGGGGTCACCACACCATTAGGGGTCACCACACCATTAGGGGTCACCACACCATTAGGGTCACCACACCATTAGGGGTCACCACACCATTAGGGGTCAACAGACCATTAGGGGTCACCACACCATTAGGGTCACCACACCGTTAGGGGTCACCACACCATTAGGGTCACCACACCATTAGGGTCACCACACCGTTAGGGGTCACCACACCATTAGGGTCACCACACCATTAGGGGTCACCAAGGGTCACCACACCATTAGGGTCACCACACCGTTAGGGGTCACCACACCATTAGGGTCACCACACCATTAGGGGTCACCAAGGGTCACCACACCATTAGGGGTCACCAAGGGTCACCACACCATTAGGGTCACCACACCATTAAGGGTCACCACACCATTAGGGTCACCACACCATTAGGGTCACCACACCATTAGGGTCACCAAGGGTCACCACACCATTAGGGGTCACCACACCATTAGGGGTCACCACACCATTAGGGGTCACCACACCATTAGGGTCACCACCCCATTAGGGGTCACCATACCATTAGGGGTCACCACACCATTAGGGGTCACCACACCATTAGGGTCACCATACCATTAGGGGTCACCACACCATTAGGGGTCACCATACCATTAGGGGTCACCACACCATTAGGGTCACCACACCATTAGGGGTCACCACACCATTAGGGTTACCATACCATTAGGGTCACCATACCATTAGGGTCACCACACCATTAGGGTCACCAAGGGTCACCACACCATTAGGGGTCACCACACCATTAGGGTCACCACACCATTAGGGGTCACCACACCATTAGGGTCACCACACCATTAGGGTCACCACATCATTAGGGTCACCACACCGTTAGGGATCACCACACCATTAGGGTCACCACACCATTAGGGGTCACCACACCATTAGGGTCACCACACCATTAGGGTCACCACACCATTAGGGTCACCAAGGGTCACCACACCATTAGGGGTCACCACATCATTAGGGTCACCACACCATTAGGGGTCACCATACCATTAGGGGTCACCACACCATTAGGGTCACCACACCATTAGGGGTCACCACACCATTAGGGGTCACCACACCATTAGGGGTCACCACACCATTAGGGGTCACCACACCATTAGGGTTACCACACCGTTAGGGGTCACCACACCATTAGGGTCACCACACCATTAGGGGTCACCAAGGGTCACCACACCGTTAGGGTCACCACACCGTTAGGGGTCACCACACCATTAGGGTCACCACACCATTAGGGGTCACCAAGGGTCACCACACCATTAGGGGTCACCACACCATTAGGGGTCACCACACCATTAGGGTCACCAAGGGTCAACACACCATTAGGGTCACCACACCATTAGGGGTCACCACACCATTAGGGGTCACCACACCATTAGGGTCACCAAGGGTCACCACACCATTAGGGGTCACCACACCATTAGGGGTCACCACACCATTAGGGTCACCACACCATTAGGGGTCACCACACCGTTAGGGGTCACCACACCATTAGGGGTCACCACACCATTAGGGTCACCATACCATTAGGGGTCACCATACCATTAGGGGTCACCACACCATTAGGGTCACCACACCATTAGGGTCACCACACCATTAGGGTCACCACACCATTAGGGGTCACCACACCATTAGGGGTCACCACACCATTAGGGTCACCAAGGGTCACCACACCATTAGGGGTCACCCCACCATTAGGGGTCACCACACCATTAGGGTCACCACACCATTAGGGGTCACCACACCGTTAGGGGTCACCACACCATTAGGGGTCACCACACCATTAGGGTCACCATACCATTAGGGGTCACCATACCATTAGGGGTCACCACACCATTAGGGGTCACCACACCATTAGGGTCACCACACCATTAGGGGTCACCACACCATTAGGGTCACCATACCATTAGGGGTCACCACACCATTAGGGGTCAGTCCTGGTACCATGACAGGGCTCTAGGGGGAGCTGTGATGATGGATGGTTGCTATCTGAACGTTCCCATACAAGTTCTATAGTGCACCACCAAAGCCGTACATATACCCAGTTGGTAGAGCATGGCGTTTGCAAAGCCAGGGTTGTGGGTTTGATTCTCACGGGGGGGCAGTAATAAAATAAAATAATGTATGCACTAACTAACTGTAGCGTCTGCTAAAATGACTAAAATGTAAATGTAAATATATACAAAATATATGGGATTTAAAATATATGGGATTTAAAATATATACAGTGGGTATGCTGTAGTGGGTATACTGTAGTGGGTATGCTGTAGTGGGTATGCTGTAGTGGGTATGCTGTAGTGGGTATACTGTATTGGGTATACTGTAGTGGATATGCTGTAGTGGGTATACTGTAGTGGGTATGCTGTAGTGGGTATGCTGTAGTGGGTATGCTGTATTGGGTATACTGTAGTGGGTATGCTGTAGTGGGTATGCTGTATTGGGTATACTGTAGTGGGTATGCTGTAGTGGGTATACTGTAGTGGGTATGCTGTAGTGGGTATGCTGTAGTGGGTATACTGTAGTGGGTATGCTGTAGTGGGTATGCTGTAGTGGGTATGCTGTAGTGGGTATACTGTAGTGGGTATGCTGTAGTGGGTATGCTGTAGTGGGTATGCTGTAGTGGGTATACTGTAGTGGGTATGCTGTATTGCCTTGCTGACTGTACGCCAACAATACTGCATGTTTGACCTCATGCATTGTTAGATGATGCAGAATGTATTAGAGAAGAGAAGGAAAGCTACAAACCCAGCCTGCAATAGATGCTACCCTGGGAAACGACTGATTTTGAAGTTTTAGCTGTTGGCCATTGATCTAACTAACACTCCTGTGAAGAGGTTGTCCAAGGCCACAGCCTCATCGACATGGCCTGCTAGTCTAATAGGCTAATTGCTGTGTTCAATATCACACTGTGCTGCACTGTAGCGCTGTAATGGATGTATTAAATAATACATTAATTGGAAAGCATTGAGTTTGACCAAGTACAAGCTGTGAGTTGACACATTTGGCAGAGCAATGGATTGGGTCAGTACTGCATAGCTAATGCCTCTAATTATAATAAAAATTATAATTATAATAATAATTATAATAATAATAATATGCCTCTTAGCCTGCCTTTGGCCCTACGACACCATGATTAGTGCGAATAGGCTCCTCAATGCCCAGAACTTACACAACACATTTATTTGGGTGAAAACTGAAACATCTTTGGGTCCTTGAAAAGTACTGTATAAAACACAAGTATTATTATGCTTATTTAAGGTGACATTGTGTGCATTGAACCCTCTAAGCTAAGGGATTTAAGAGCGTTGTGGTTGGTAGAACAGGCACTTCTTATTTATTGAGGTAAAAACTAAAGCTGACTGTGAGTTGAACACTCTGAGCGTGGGATCTTGGACTAGCAGTAAGATCAGGGTGGTTGGTAGACAGGACACTAGGATGTTGGACTAGCAGTAAGATCAGGGTGGTTGGTAGACAGGACACTAGGATGTTGGACTAGCAGTAAGATCAGGGTGGTTGGTAGACAGGACACAGAGGATGTTGGACTAGCAGTAAGATGGCAGGGGTGGTAGGAACAGGACACTAGGATGTTGGACTAGCAGTAAGATCAGGGTGGTTGGTAGACAGGACACAGAGGATGTTGGACTAGCAGTAAGATCAGGGTGATTGGTAGACAGGACACAGAGGATGTTGGACTAGCAGTAAGGTCAGGGTGGTTGGTAGACAGGACACATTAGGGTGGAGTACAGGGGGATGTAAAGTGGCAGGGGTGGAAGGAACAGAACAGAACAGCTGCATCTCTCGTCCTCCTCTCTTTCTCTAGCTCTCTCTCTCTCACATTCTGTCTCTGTCTCTCTCTCTCACACATTCTCTCTCTCTCTCACATTATGTCTGTCTGTCTCTTTCGCTCTCTTTCTCTCTCTCTCTCACATTCTGTCTTTCTCATTCTGTATGTCAGTCTCTCTCTCTCTCTCTCTCTCTCTCTCTCTCTCACACACATTCTGTCTCTCTCTCTCTCTCTCTCACATTCTCTCTCTCTCTCTCTCTCACATACTCTCTCTCTCTCTCTCTCTCTCTCTCTCTCTCTCTCTCTCTCTCTCTCTCTCTCTCATTCTGTCTCTCTCTCTCTCTCTCGCATTCTGTCTCTCTCATTCTGTTTCTGTCTCTTTTTCTTCTCTCTCTCTCTCTCTCTCTCTCTCTCTCTCTCTCTCTCTCTCTCTCTCTCTCTCTCATTCTGTCTCTCTCTCTCGCATTCTGTCTCTCTCATTCTGTTTCTGTCTCTTTCACTCTCTCTCTCTCTGTCTCTCTCTCTCTCTCTCTCTCTCTCTCTCTCATTCTGTCTCTCTCTCTCGCATTCTGTCTCTCTCATTCTGTTTCTGTCTCTTTCACTCTCTCTCTCTCTGTCTCTCTCTCTCTCTCTCTCTCTCTCTCTCTCTGTCTCTCTCTCTCTCTCTCTCTCTCTCTCTCTCTCTGGAACACTGTGTCTGAGACAAATGAGGGGACGTCAGGGTCTTTCATGTTCCAGGTGAAGTGCCTTTCAGGACAGGGCATGCCCCTGCACGCACACCTCACACACACACGCACACCTAATAACACACATGCGCATGCACGCTCACTTGCACACTCGCACACACACACACACACACACACACACACACACACACACACACACACACACACACCTCTATCTTCCTAGGCTGCTCTACTTGGAGTACTACCTGGTGAAGTCTGGGTTGTAAAGGAAGAAGAGGAAGAAAAAGAAGAAGAAGAAGAAGAGATCATGAACTGGGGGAAGAGGATTGAAGAGAAGGGCGTGTGATAAAGGAGAAAATAAGGGATTCCCATCTCTGAGAGGAGGAGAGGAGGAGGGGTGAAGAAAGGGCTGGGAGTGTGAGAAAAGTCGCGTCACGTCAAGACGTGTTATCTTGACGGATGACTTGGTGTGAACTGAGCTCTGGAGCTGTGCTCCTGAGGAATATTAGAGCTACTTCATAGACTGGTCCTAAATCACGCCAACTCCTACCTCATGGCATCGGAGCTGGCAAGACAGCCTTAACAGATCTGTAACTCTAGCACACTGTAGACGGATCTGTCATAATATTGCTCGAGCATTATTTTCCTTCATGCTGAGGCAGTTAGAACAGCACAGAAGCGGATGTCACATATTTCTGACTGTATGTGTAAAGCTGTGTCTTGCTCTTCTGGTTCTGGTTCTGGTTCTGGTTCTACTTCCTACTTCATGTTACTTACTTCCATCTATCTAGATGGCGCCGGAGAAGATGGTTGCCGTTTTACAGCCCTCTAACCAAATGTACTATTATGTGTGTTTTTTTGCGTTATTTGTAATTTATTCTGTACATAATCTTTCTGCCACCGTCTCTTATAACCAAAAAGAGCTTCTGGATATCAGGACAGCGATTACTCACCTCGTATTGGAAAAATAAAAAATCTTCAATGAGTCGGACGCGAAGGATATCCTACAGACACCCGACAAGGCCCAAAGAAAGAGACGGAGATATCGTGGACGTAGGTCGGGGTGCCTCGTAAGGATCCGACGGCGAGCGAGTAAACTGCCTCTTCCATCAATCCTATTAGCCAATCTTCAATCATTGGAAAATAAATTAGATGACCTAAGATTACGCTTATCCTACCAACGGGACATTAAATATTGTAATATCTTATGTTTCACCGACGACATGGATAACATACAGCTAGCGGGCTATACGCTACATCGGCAGGATAGAACGGCTGACTCCGGTAAGACAAGGGGTGGCGGTCTGTGTATATTTGTAAACAACAGCTGGTGCACAAAATCAAATGCTAAGGAAGTCTCGAGGTTTTGCTCGCGTGAGGTAGAGTATCTTATGATAAGCTGTAGACCACACTATTTACCAAGATAGTTTTCATCTATATTTTTCATAGCTGTCTATTTACCACCACAAACCAATGCTGGCATTAAGATTGTACTGAATGAGCTGTATAAGGCCATAAATAAACAGGAAAACGTTCATCCAGATGCAGCGCTCCTAGTGGCCGGGGACTTTAATGCAGGGAAACTTAAAACTGTTCTACCTCATTTCTACCAGCATGTTAAATGTGCAACCAGAGGAAAAAAACCTCTAGACCACCTTTACTCCACACACAGAGACGCATACAAAGCTCTCCCTCGCCCTCCATTTGGCAAATCTGACCATAACTCTATCCTACTGATTCCTGCTAACAAGCAAAAACTAAAGCAGGAAGCACCAGTGACTCGGTTAATAAAAAAGTGGTCAGATGACGCAGATGCTAAGCTACAGGACTGTTTTGCTAGCACAGACTGGAACATGTTCCGGGATTCTTCAGATAGCATTGAGGAGTACACCACATCAGTCACTGGCTTCATCAATAAGTGCATCGATGACGTCGTCCCCACAGTGACCGTACGTACATTCCCCAACCAGAAGCCATGGATTACAGGCAACATCCGCACTGTGCTAAAGGGTAGAGCTGC
>NC_059207.1:22283046-22505546 GCF_020615455.1 Coregonus clupeaformis
GAATGCAGCAGCCACTCCTCTTAGACCTTTACATGCCGTCTACCATAGCGCCCTTCGTTTTATCACAGGTGACAGTTTTAATACGCATCACTGCATCCTGTATCAAAAGGTTGGCTGGTCCTCATTAAAGTCCCATAAATCACTTCACTATTCCCTTTCTGTTTACAAAGCTCTACTACACAAGCTTCCGACCTACCTTAACTTCGCTGTTAAAATATAAGAACTTTTTGAGATACCAAATCCGTTCACAGGGAAGGTTAACTCTTAAGATTTCTCGGGTCTCCACCAAACTAGATAAATCCGCTTTTAGTTTTAACTCTCCACATTTTTGGAATCACTTACAAAATTCATTACATTTGGATTCCCTGGTGCCACTAGGGCAGTTTAAAACCCTGATGATAAATGAGTTCACTGAGGTGTGCAATTATTTTGATTGACCTCAGGGGTGCGTGCTCAGTCCCCTCCTGTACTCCCTGTTCACTCATGACTGCATGGCCAGGCACGACTCCAACACTATCATTAAGTTTGCAGATGACACAAAAGTGGTAGGCCTGATCACCGACAACGACGAGACAGCCTATAGGGAGGAGGTCAGAGACCTGGCTGTGTGGTGCCAGGACAACAACCTCTCCCTCAACGTGATCAAGACAAAGGAGGTGATTGTGGACTACAGGAAAAAGAAGAGGACCGAGTACGCCCCCATTCTCATCGACGGGGCTGTAGTGGAGCAGGTTGAGAGCTTCAAGTTCCTTGGTGTCCACATCACCAACAAACTAACATGGTCCAAGCACACCAAGACAGTCGTGAAGAGGGCACGACAAAACGTATTCCGCCTAAGGAGACTGAAAAGATTTGGCATGGGTCCTCAGATCCTCAAAAGGTTCTACAGCTGCACCATCGAGAGCATCCTGACTGGTTGCATCACTGCCTGGTATGGCAACTGCTCGGCCTCCGACCGCAAGGCACTACAGAGGGTAGTGCGTACGGCCCAGTACATCACTGGGGCCAAGCTTCCTGCCATCCAGGACCTCTATACCAGGCGGTGTCAGCTTCTACCCCCAAGCCATAAGACTCCTGAACAGCTAATCATGGCTACCCGGACTAACAGCTAATCATGGCTACCCCACCCCCACCCCCCTATGTAGTTGTTATTCTATCTTGTAGTTTTGTATTTTATGTCCTCAGGGCACCATTGGGCTGATTATATTAAAGTTAATAGACGGACGGACGGACGGACGGACGGACGAGAGAGAGAGAGAGAGAGAGAGAGAGGCAGGCAGGCAGGCAGGCAGGCAGGCAGGCAGGCAGGCAGGCAGGCAGGCAGGCAGGCAGGCAGGCAGGCTGTCTGTCTGTCTGTCTGTCTGTCTGTCTGTCTGTCTGTCTGTCTGTCTGTGATGGACGCAGGCTAACAGACAGACGGTGCTTGTCACAGTGGCCCCCTCAGAGCAACTACAAATACAGTTGGTGAGGTTGTGACTGTATATTAAAGGTGGTCCGCCATTTTCTGGTAGCTAAAATTCGAATAGTTGGTCTAATTTCAGTTTATGTGACAAAACAAGCGAGTATACTGTGGAGAATCACTGTACCATCTAAACTGCTGTGAAATATATTTTCAATAACCAAAAATATTGTATTTTCAGCTGTTTGAAAGCTGGTGTACAAAACCGAAAGTAAAAGACACAAAAACGAAACTTAACAACGGGAAGCATAGAAATAGCGCACATAGAACAAAACTATGAAATAACACATATGGAATCATGTAGTTACCAAAAAAGTGTTAAACAAATCAAAATATATTTTAGATTCTTCAAAGTAGCCATCCTTTGCCTTGATGACAGCTTTGCACGCACTTGGCATTCTCTCAACCAGCTTCATGAGGTAGTCACCTGGAATGCATTTCAATTAACAGGTGTGCCTTGTTAATTTGTGGAATTTATTTCCTTCTTAATGCGTTTGAGACAATAAGTTGTGTTGTGACAAGGTAGGGGTGGTGTACAGAAGATAGCCCTATTTGGTAAAAGACCATGTCCATATTATGGCAAGAACAGCTCAAATAAGCAAAGAGAAATTACAGTCCATCATTACTTTAAAACATGGAGGTCAGTCAATCCGGAAAATCTCAAGAACTTTTAAAGTTTGTTCAAGTGCAGTCGCAAAAACCATCAAGCGCTATGATGAAACTGGCTCTCATGAGCACTGCCACAGGAAAGGAAGACCCAGAGTTACCTCTGCTGCAAAGGATAAGTTCATTAGAGTTACCAGCCTCAGAAATTGCAGCCCAAATAAATGCTTCACAGAGTTCAAGTAACAGACACATCTCAACATCAACTGTTCAGAGGGGACTGTGTGAATCAGGCCTTCATGGTCCAATTGCTGCAAAGAAACCACTACTAAAGGACACCAATAAGAAGAAGAGACTTGCTTGGGCCAAGAAACACAAGCAATGGACATTAGACCGGTGAAAATCTGTCCTTTGGTCTGATGAGTCTGAATTTGAGATTTTTGGTTCCAACCGCCGTGTCTTTGTGAGACGCAGAGTAGGTGAACGGATGATCTCCGCATGTGTGGTTCCCACCGTGAAGCATGGAGGAGGAGGTGTGATGGTGCTTTGCTGGTGAAACTGTTTGGGATTTATTTAGAATTTAAGGCACACTTAACCAGCATGGCTACCACAGCATTCTACAGCAATAAACCATTCCATCTGGTTTGGGCTTAGTGGGACTATCATTTGTTTTTCAACAGGACAATGACCCAACACACCTCCAGGTTGTGTAAGGCCTATTTTACCAAGAAGGAGAGTGATTGAGTGCTGCATCAGATGACCTGGCCTCCACAATCCCCGACCTCAACCCAATTGAGATGGTTTGGGATGAGTCGTACCACAGAGTGATGGAAAAGCAGCCAACAAGTGCTCAGCATATGTGGGAACTCCTTCAAGACTGTTGGAAAAGCATTCCAGGTGAAGCTGGTTGAGAGAATGCCAAGAGTGTGCAAAGCTGTCATCAAGGCAAAGGGTGGCTATTTGAAAATTCTCAAATATAAAATATACTTTGATTTGTTTAACACTTTTTTGTTTACTACATGATTCCATATGTGTTATTTCATAGTTTTGATGTCTTCACTTCACTATTATTCTACAATGTAAAAAATAGTCAAAATAAAGAAAAACCCTTGAATGAGTAAGTGTGTCCAAACCTTTGACTGGTAGTGTATGTTTTTTTTGAAAAGCTGGAATGTCTTGAGTCAATAAGTATTCAATCCCTTTGTTATGTCAAGCCTAAATATGTACAGGAGTAAAAATGTGCTTAACAAGTCACATAATAAAGTGCATGGACTCACTCTGTGTTTAACATGAGTTTTGAAAGACTTCCTCAACTCTGTACCCCACACATACAATTATCTGTAAGGTCCCTCAGTCGAGCAGTGAATTTCAACCACACATTCAACCTCAAAGACCAGGGAGGTGTTCCTCGCAAAGAAGGGCACCTATTGGTAGATAAAATACAAATAAAAGAGGAAGGAGAGGAAGGAAACCTCTCACGGATTTCACAATGAGGCCAATGGTGACTTTAAAACAGTTACAGAGTTTAATGGGGCGGCAGGTAGCTTAGTGGTTAAGAGCGTTGTGCCAGTAACCGAAAGGTCGCTGGTTCTAATCCCCGAGCCGACTAGGTGAAAAATCTGTCGATGTGCCCTTGAGCAAGGCACTTAACCCGAATTGCTCCTGTAAGTGGCTCTGGATAAGAGCGTCTGCTAAATGACTAAAATGTAAATGTAATGGCTGTGATAGGAGAAAACTGAGGATGGATCAACAACATTGTAGTTACTCCACAATAATAACCTAATGGACAAAGTGAAAAGAAGGAAGCCTGTACAGAATAAAAATATTCCAAAACATGCATCCTTTTTGCAACAACACACTAAAGTAATACTGCAAAAAGTGTGGCAAAGCAATGAACTTTTTGTCCTGAATACAAAGTGTTATGTTTGGGGCAAATCCAATACAACACATTACTGAGTACCACTCTCCATATTTTCAAGCATAGTGGTGGCTGCATCATGTTATGGGTATGCTTGTAATCGTTAAGGACTGGGGAGTTTTTCAGGATAAAAAAGAAATGGAATGGAGCTAAGCACAGGCAAAATCCTACAGAAAGACCTGGTTCAATCTAACACACAAAGCCAAATCTACACTGGGGTTGCTTACCAAGAAGACAGTGAATGTTCCTGAGTGGCCAAGTTACAGTTTTGACCTAAATCTACTTGAAAATCTATGGCAAGACTTGAAAATGGCTGTCTAGCAATGATCAACAACCAATTTGACAAAGCTTGAAGAATTTAGAAAAGAATAATTGGCAGATATTGTACAATGCAGGTTTGGAAAGCTCTTAGAGACTTACCCAGAAAGACTCACAGCTGTAATCGCCGCCGAAGGTGCTTCTACAAAGTATTGACTCAAGGGTGTGAACAATTATGTAAATCAGACATGTCTGTATTTCAATACATTTTCAAAAATGTTTAAAAACATGTTTTCACTTTGTCATTATGGGGAAATGTAACAACAACAAAATGTGGAATAATTTAAGAGGTATGAATACTTTCTGAAGGCACTGTAGTACTCCTGTTAATGAACTGGAATCTAGTTTCTGCTTCTGGTTTATATTACCGCAAACTACAAAACATAAATTATACTGGCTTTGTCATTTTTTCAATAAGACATAGAGGAACACAGCAGTTTCTGGTTTATGTTACTGTCCTGCAATCTCTGTTATGGTTTAAAATAGAGCCCACCTCGAAAGTCTTAGCTCGTGTTGTAGGTTATGTTCCAGGTGGTCCTGGCCTCACTGTTTCTGGGCCAGGGGCATGAGCTGTGCTGCGCTGACAGAAATAACTCAAATTAATTTGTCGCTTGAAGACTTGGGTTAAAAGTTAGCTTCTCACTAAGGTTTTGCGATGAAATCGCCAAAACAAGTGAGGAGACAGATAGACTTTGTTGTGAAAACAGTCAGACGTGTTCAACAGAAAGAAAACTGTTACAACGTCACTCTCACCCCATGAGAAATCCTTGCTACTGAAAAAGTTCTCCCCCCGGTTTTTCGTGTTGGGGAGTGAAATGTGAAATGGGCTGATGATTGCACTGCGTGGATTTCTGTTGAGTGTGAGGAACAAGAAAACTGGATGGAAACTGCTCATCCTTACCCCTTCTTAAAACAACTTTAGGAACAAAACAAATTCACAAAAGTTTATTTTCCTCTCTCATCTTGTCCTCGGGCTTGAGGTCTCTTTCCGAATGAATCCGGTTAGAGATTAGCACTGCTGCTGTGTTGTCTTGAAACCCTGCCTGTATAGCTGGGACTCAGCAGCAAGCCTTGACAGGCCATTTCCTCCCGATGCAGAGCTCCACAGAGACGGGGCCTGCGGCCCAAATGGGACCCTATTCCCTATATATAGTGGGCTCTGGTCAAAAGTAGTGCACTAAGTAGGGAACAGGGTGTCATTTGGGACGCAGGCCTGCTTGCACAGAGACAGGGGCAGTGGTAGCACAGCTGAAGGCAGAAAGATAGTAGGGTTCTTCCTGAGGGAAACAAAGCTCTCTGTTTTATCATAAATAGGACATTTATTCATGATAACATCATGATAACAAGTGTCAGTGTGGTTATTCCCTATATCCAGGTGATGCTGAGAATGTCTCTTAAAAAAAAAAAAAAAAAAAACTCATGGGATATACAGTAACTAAAATTGAATATGTTCTTATTTAAATGCTAAGAAATGAATAGAACCGAAATGAAAAGGGATATTTTTTCTCACTAGAATATAAATATGACTAAATAGTAATGTAGTTATGCAATATAAGTGACAGTGATAAAACACAATGTGTATCTGGCTCAGTGGAGTTGTGTTATTCAGTCTTGGTCTAGTAATTCCAATTGGTTCCGATTAGGCTTAGCGGTTGGGTTAGGGTTTGACAGTAAATGTAATTGTTTAAGTTTAAAAGTCCAGTTTAACAGCGAGATCGAATTTGAATCAAGTCTCTTCTTCCCTTCCTCTGTTCAGGTGAAGCTGGACCTGGGGTCTGGTGAACGGTTGCTGAGATCAGAGACCAGCACCCAACTAAACGACCTGGCGTGGCACACTGTCGAGCTCCTCCACGACCGCCACAATGTCACCCTGACCGTGGACCAGCACTCCCTCACCAGCCTCAGGATGCCCGGCCACGGATCTCAGAAGCAGGAGCTTACCATCCAGGACGGGCTGTACGTCGGCGGGTCTGGAGGCCTGGACAAGCTCTACCTACCCAATGACCTAACAGGATTCAGGGGCTGCATGGACAAGGCTGTCTTCAACGAGAACGATATGTTATCGTCATTGAGACCGTACGCTGGATTCAAGAGTGTCTATGAGGTTTCTTTGGGCTGTAGTCCCCAGTTCTTTGCCGGCGAGGAGGATCCTGTTAGTTTCTTTAGTTCAAGAGCGTATGTCTCCCTGCCACCCTGGAACATCTCCCACAACCAGCAGGAGGCGCTGTTTGAGTGTGTGGTTCACACCTCGGCTAAAGAAGGGATTGTCTTGTACAACTCGGCCAGACAGGGGGACTTTGTGGCAGTTGAGATCCAAGAGGGGCTGCTGGTGGCCATCGTGGGTAAAGGAGGCACCAAGACGGAACTTAAATCCCTCACCTTTGTCAATGACAGGAACTGGCATTCAGTGAAGCTGTTCTTTACCCCCAAGACCCTCCAGCTGACAGTGGACGAGGAGACGGTGAAGACTAGCATCAGCTCTCGCTCCAAGGGACTCCAGCTGAGAGGGTCGCTGTTTGTGGGGGGCATTGATGACAGCACACGCTCAGAAGTCAGGAAGATGGGTCTAGTGTCTGTGTTGGGAAAGAGAGTCAGAGGAGGTTCTTTTAAGGGCTGTCTGAAGGACATGAAAGTCAATGGGGTCATGATGGGTCTGCCCAATGCTGTAGTCACTAAAGATATCTCGGTGGGCTGCGAACCGGAGAAAGAACCAGAGCCCTCGACCACGATGGGTCCAACTACTATCCCAACTGTCCCCAAGTCCTGGTTCGATCCCACTTCGGTCACCCCCACCCCAGAATTCCCTATGTTCACTCTGGCCAGGGGGCTGGACAAGAGGTACGGGGACAACTTCGTGCTGCTCAGGAACCTTGTAATCCCAGAGGGCGGGCGTGGGTCTCTAGAGTCCAAGCACATCAAGGTTCTCCTGGACTTCAAGAAGCTCGGGGTACGCCAGTCTCAGATCATGTTCCGGATCCAGGAGCAGCCGGTGCACGGTCAGATACGACTGGATGTGGACCAGGACCAAGAGGAGAACATCTTCAGCATGCTGGACCTGTGGCACGGCAGGGTGATGTACATCCACGGAGGATCAGAAGACCCAGAAGACTTTTTCACCTTCTCTATCTTCTCTTCCTCCAGGAAGGAGGTTCCCACATACCTGAAGGGGACGAGAAGGTACCGCTACAACATCACAGTGACCCCAACCAATGACGCCCCAGAGCTCAGCCTGCCCCAGGGGAACCTCTTCGTCCTGCTGGAGAATTCTAGAAAACTCCTAACCAAAGAGGTGTTGAAGGCCACAGACATTGACAGCAACCACACCGACCTGGTCTTCTCCATCCTGGGGAACCTGAACGCCGACGCAGGTTACCTGGAGGTGGCAGATAACCCCGACACCGCAGTGACCACATTCTCCCATTCTGATCTGGAGGAAGGGAAGGTGAACTATGTCCACACTGGGGTGAGGAACTCCAGGATTGTGCTGAGGGTCAGTGATGGAGACAAGGTGAGCAACACGGTGGTTCTGAGGATCATGGCCGTAGGGTTGGAGTATAAGATCGCCAACAACACTGGGCTTGAGATCACTCAAGGTGAGGTGGCTGTGATCAGTAACAAGCAACTGGCCATTCAGACCAATGCCGTGAAGCAAGTGGTGGACATCCGATATGATGTTGTCGAGCCCCCTCAGTATGGGGAGCTTCAGAGGCTTCACTCCAGTGGAGAATGGAAGCCCACCGGTTCTTTCTCTCAAAGGCTGCTGGAGAAAGAACGCCTTCGGTACATCAGCACTTTCCAAGAAATCCAGATTGCCAATGCTACGGATTACTTCAAATGCAAGGTCACTGTAGCAGGAAGAGTCAACACTGAGCTGGTCTTTCCAGTCACAGTGAAGTGGGTACATTATAACCTAGTCAGGAACATAATGGCCGATATTGATAAAGTTCGGAAAGTGACGTTGGGCTCACAGTATCTTTATGCCACAGTGGACTTTGTGACACTATCCGAGGATGATCTTCACTTCAGAGTTCTCTCCTCGCCGAAGAAAGGAAAACTTCTGCTTGTTAACGAGTTACTGAATAAAAATTCAACTTTCAGCCAAAGAAATGTCACTGATCTAAAGGTACAATACGAACTGGTCGACAGACCATACGAAGACACAAGTGACACGTTTCAATTCCAAGTGTTCTCCAAGCATGCTCAATCACAAAGTTACGATTTCCAGATCTCAATAAAAGCTGACGTCAACAGCGTATTTATAAGAAATGACAAACTATCTATAATGGAGGGAGAGAGTAAACTCATCACAAAAGACGAGTTGTTCGCAGAGACTCTCAGCACCAAGGAGATGTTCTACACCGTCACAAGTAGCCCCAAACACGGGAAGCTAGCACGCATCAACCTGTCCAACTCCAACACCAGTTACAACAACATCCGAACGTTCAGCAACAAGGATCTCTTGGAGGAGCGCGTCGTGTACATCCACGACGACACAGAGACCACTCAGGATCAGTTCACATTCATAGCCTCCACTAGTCTGGAGTTCAAATCATCCGTCACGGACGACGAAGTCGGATCCAAAGAAGGGACGTTCAACATATCCATCCAGCTAGTTAATGACGAAAAGCCGGTGCGCGTTGTCGATAAAGTTTTCCACGTGGTGAGGGACGGGCAGCGGTTGCTAACTCTGGACGATCTCTGTTACCATGACGCAGACTCTGACTTCAGCGACGGGCAGTTGGTCTACACGCGACGGGGAATCCCGATGGGAGACCTGGTTCTGGTGAACGACACCTCTCACAGGTACTTTCTGTTTTGTTTTTCTACATGTTAATGATATAATGTATTATGACGGAGTGGTCCACAATGTTGTTTTTAGTCTTTGATATGTCTTGTCAATTGGCTGGATGAGGAGGCTAGGCTCTGTACCTTTAAGACCACCTGGTGTGTTGTGGGTTGTGGACTACAGGGTTTTCAAACCTCTCCTCTGGGACCCCCAGACGTTCCATGTATTTTATCTATTCCACAGCTAGCACACCTGATTCAACCTGTCAACTAATCATCAAGCCCTTGAATAGGTGAATCAGGAGAACTCAGCAGGGCTACAACAAATTACTGTGAACCGTCTGGACGTCCCAGAAGAGAGCTTTGAAAACCACTGGACCACTGTTGGTTTGTTGTATTGTGGAGTGATACTTTATTAAACTTTCCTAACTCTGACCTCCAGGTTGTTCCAGTTCACCCAGAAGGAGCTGGAAGAGAAGAGGGTGTTGTTCCTCCATCGAGGCGTGAGCTCCGGACGCTTCGTGCTCTTCGTGTCCGACGGGAAACACTTAGTCTCCACTCTGCTGGAGGTCAACGCCCACGACCCTTTCCTGAGACTCGGCAACAACACAGGTATGTGTGTATGTGTATATATTTAATATGTTGTATGCACAGTATTTTCCAATTTATCCTTCACTAAAGCCCCGCCCCACTTGGTTACTGTTGCAACCTCGGACAACATTTTCCCGGGAAGCCCAATTCCCCATTCAACCACTGGCAAAATCCCCTCACAATGATCTCAAACTGTGTTTCTAATACACAATGAAAATGAACACAGACTACCCCTTGCTAATCAGAAACTCTTGGGTATGTTGTCATTACAATTTCTTCACGGGAACCTGGTAAAATTATATTTGGAGTGTAGCTAGACACTGAATGGCTCTGAAGTCAAAAGCTATAACCACTTCTGGAGCTAACTAGTGCTCTCAACTCGTATCCTGATGTCGACAGCAGATGGGAGTTGTATTCATAACATAGCTAACTTAGCTAGCAAACATACATTCTGAGAAAACAAGTTATATTAAGTGGCTTGCTAGCTAGCTTTAGCAACAATTTGATGGTCAATGAGACTGAGAGCTAGCTAACCAGCTGAGCTAGCAAACGTAAAATGTAACAATAGTAACATTTTGGATTTGAAAAATACTCCATCAACAGGCTCTGCATTTCAGAAGTACTCCAGGTGCACTGTTCTATTATTTAGCCATTTAGCCATTTATTTTTTTGAAGGAAACTCTCAGTTGTTGCCATAGCCCTCACTGGCTTTCATGAGATTTAAACTTGAGCTTGTCCCGAGGTGTCGGACTCGATGACAGTTGTTATCTGTTGGAGTGTTGCGATTGGTTGCCCAAAATTCCGCAGTGGGGCTTAGCGAAGAGTCAATTGAATCGTTATGTAAAGTGCCTTTGCAGTGTCCAATGTATAGTCAGTCTTGCGCAAGCTGTCCATTATTTTGCCCTTGTGTGAACGAAGGTTTTTTTTCTGCTACGATTGATTGTTTTCATCCTCAATAATTGTTTATGTCTGTGGCAACTCTATGTATTTTCATTCATTCATTTGTTAATTCATCCATCCATTCATTCATTAATACATTAATTCATCCATTAATTAATTAATTCATCCATTCACAGGTCTGTTGGTCCAGAAGGGAAAGGAAGTGACCGTAACCACCGGTAACTTCAGCATCCTCACAAACCTCAATGTCCGTGATGACAGCGAGGTCACCTACGAGGTGTCCGAGCCTCCTAGGAATGGCTGGCTGTATCGCCACGGAAACATCTCAATGGAGTTGTTTACACAGCACGACCTGAAGAAGGGCCTTGTCTCGTATCGCCACGATGACAGCAAGAACCTGGCGGACTGGTTCAGTGTGACGGTTAAGGTTAAAGGTCACGTTCTGAATGCCAGAATCAACGTTAAGGTTTACTTGGAGAGCCATCAGAGGCCCCCTATCCTCCAGCACAACAACACCTTATTGGTGGAGGAGAGCAAGCCTGTGAAGATTGACGAGAGTAGACTGGAGGTATGTATGTTGTCTGGGTTGGGGATGAATGAATGATTGGATGGATGGATGGATACAGTGAGGGGAAAAAAGTATTTGATCCCCTGCTGATTTTGTACGTTTGCCCACTGACAAAGACATGATCAGTCTATAATTTTAATGGTAGGTTTATTTGAACAGTGAGAGACAGAATAACAACAACAAAAATCCAGAAAGAACGCATGTCAAAAATGTTATAAATTGATTTGCATTTTAATGAGGGAAATAAGTATTTGACCCCCCTCTCAATCAGAAAGATGTCTGGCTCCCAGGTGTCTTGGTGTCAATTGGTAACACACTATGCCGTGAAGGACTGAAATCCTGCAGCGCCCGCAAGGTCCCCCTGCTCAAGAAAGCACATATACATACCCATCTGAAGTTTGCCAATGAACATCTGAATGATTCAGAGGAGAACTGGGTGAAAGCGTTGTGGTCAGATGAGACCAAAATGCAGCTCTTTTGGCATCAACTCAACTCGCCGTGTTTGGAGGAGGAGGAATGCTGCCTATGACCCCAAGAACACCATCCCCACCGTCAAACATGGAGGTGGAAACATTATGCTTTGGGGGTGTTTTTCTGCTAAGGGGACAGGACAACTTCACCGCATCAAAGGGACGATGGACGGGGCCATGTACCGTCAAATCTTGGGTGAGAACCTCCTTCCCTCAGCCAGGGCATTGAAAATGGGTCGTGGATGACAATGACCCAAAACACACGGCCAAGGCAACAAAGGAGTGGCTTAAGAAGAAGCACATTAAGGTCCTGGAGTGGCCTAGCCAGTCTCCAGACCTTAATCCCATAGAAAATCTGTGGAGGGAGCTGAAGGTTCGAGTTGCCAAACGTCAGCCTCGAAACCTTAATGACTTGGAGAAGATCTGCAAAGAGGAGTGGAACAAAATCCCTCCTGAGATGTGTGCAAACCTGGTGGCCAACTACAAGAAACGTCTGAGCTCTGTGATTGCCAACAAGGGTTTTGCCACCAAGTACTAAGTCATGTTTTGCAGAGGGGTCAAATACTTATTTCCCTCATTAAAATGCAAATCAATTTATAACATTTTTGACATGCGTTTATCTGGATTTTTTTGTTGTTATTCTGTCTCTCACTGTTCAAATAAACCTACCATTAAAATTATAGACTGATCATGTCTTTGTCAGTGGGCAAACATACAAAATCAGCAGGGGATCAAATACTTTTTTCCCTCACTGTAAATTATTGATTGTATGGATGAATGAATGATTGTATGGATGGGTGGATGAATGGCTGAATGATTGCATGGATGAATGGATGGATGAATTATTGATTGACTGGATGGATGAATGAATGGATTAATGATTGGATGGATGAGTGGCTGGATGGATGATTTATTGATTGGATGGATGGATGAATGATTGGATGGGTGAATTAATGAATGAATTCATGAATGAATGAGTAACTGGGTTGGGATGTGGTAGTGATTGACGTAGATTAGAATATATTTGTGTATTGTTTAGCATATTTCTACACAGATTGATCATTTGATATTTGCGTATGTCAGTATTAGTTCAAGTTCTTCAGTATGACATTTATTCTAACTCCTGAGCTTAAGTCAAGTCGAGTAACACGTCAAACTTGAAACATGTGACACATCAAACATTAACTAACCAGTTTAGACATCAAACATCTCAGAGGTCAAAAGGCACCGTATTCCCTATGGGCTCTGGTCTAAAGTAGTGCACTACATAGGGAATAGGGTGCCATTCTCTGGTCTAAAGTAGTGCACTATATAGGGAATAGGGTGCCATTCTCTGGTCTAAAGTAGTGCACTATATAGGGAATAGGGTGCCATTCTCTGGTCTAAAGTAGTGCACTACATAGGGAATAGGGTACCATTCTCTGGTCTAAAGTAGTGCACTATATAGGGAATAGGGTGCCATTCTCTGGTCTAAAGTAGTGCACTATATAGGGAATAGGGTGCCATTCTCTGGTCTAAAGTAGTGCACTATATAGGGAATAGGGTGCCATTCTCTGGTCTAAAGTAGTGCACTATATAGGGAATAGGGTGCCATTCTCTGGTCTAAAGTAGTGCACTACATAGGGAATAGGGTGCCATTCTCTGGTCTAAAGTAGTTCACTATATAGGGAATAGGGTGCCATTCTCTGGTCTAAAGTAGTGCACTATATAGGGAATAGGGTGCCATTCTCTGGTCTAAAGTAGTGCACTATATAGGGAATAGGGTGCCATTCTCTGGTCTAAAGTAGTGTACTACATAGGGAATAGGGTGCCATTCTCTGGTCTAAAGTAGTGCACTATATAGGAAATAGGGTGCTCTGGTCTTAAGTAGTGCACTATATAGGGAATAGGGTGCCATTTGGAACGCAACCAGACTTGACAGTATAAGCCTCTGTCCACTGTATCTAGCCTCCAACCTCTGTCTGCCTGTCTGTCTGTCTGTCTGCCTGTCTGCCTGCCTGCCTGCCTGTCTGTCTGTCTGCCTGTCTGTCTGTCTGTCTGTCTGCCTGTCTGCCTGCCTGCCTGCCCTGTCTGTCTGTCTGTCTGTCTGTTCCAGGTGACCCACGAGGACAACCTGCCATCTGAGATTGTATTTACAGTGAAGGTGGCTCCACTACACGGGTTCCTGCGGTGCTTCGTGGAGGCTGAGGAGCAGTACGTTGGAACTGAACAGACCCCCGTCCAGACCTTCTCCCAGGAAGACGTCAACGCTGGCAACGTCCAGTACATGCAGACAGCCCCCGGCCAGGTCTGTTGGACTTGTCTGTTTGTCCTTCTGTATTTGAACTTGAGACAGAAAGACAGGAAAGTAAAGAAGACAATGTGTGAAGGGTGAGGGCTGACATGCAGACAGACCCTGGCCAGGTCTCCCACTAACAAGACAGACAGACCCTGTCCAGGTCTTCCACTAACAAGACAGACAGACAGACCCTGGCCAGGTCTCCCACTAACAAGACAGACAGACCCTGTCCAGGTCTTCCACCAACAAGACAGACAGACAGATCCTGTCCAGGTCTTCCACTAACAAGACAGACAGACAGACCCTGTCCAGGTCTTCCACCAACAAGACAGACAGACAGACCCTGTCCAGGTCTTCCACCAACAAGACAGACAGACAGACCCTGGCCAGGTCTTCCACCAACAAGACAGACAGACAGACCCTGGCCAGGTCTGTTGGACTTGCCTTTCTTCCACTAACAAGGGCACTCTTCTCTTTTCTTACTACTGACCCCACCTGTATTTGAAGTTGAATGGATAGAGACAGTGAAAAAGAGACAGGAAGTAGGGATGGCGGTGTGTGTTAGAAGGGTGAGGGCACTACCCATTAGACTAGACCAGACTACCCCAGGCCACTGCACTGGTCTTTACAAGGTTGGGGTCAATTCCAGTCAACTCAGAAAGTAAACAAAATTCCAATTGTTCTTAATTAAAAAGCATTGAAGATAATTATAATTGTAATTTCAGTGTACTTTCTGAATTGACTGGAATTTTAAAGGACTGGTAAATGAGTAAAAGGTCAAAGTAAAACTCTCTTCTTCCTGTTTAGGTCAATGACACATTCCTATTGGACGTCTCCAATGGTGTCACAGAGGTCAACAGTATCAGGATGTCCGTGGACATAATCCCCCGCCTCATCCCTCTCCAGGTATTGTTGTTGTTATTGTTGTAGAATTATTGTATCGTATTGTAGAATTATTGTGCGATCATACATTTTATGTACGTTTGTAAATTGGTGTATAATTCATCCATACCACTACAGGTGTCCAATTTCACCCTGAGAGAGGGCGGGTCCAAGGCCTTGACCCAGGAAGTGCTCAGGGTCACCAACCGACACTTCTCTGGCCTCAACTTCCAATATATTCTGACTGAGCCGCCACAGAACGGATACATAGAACATTCACGTAACCCCGGTGCTCCTGTGCTGTCTTTCACCAGACGCCAGGTAATGCTCTGTTGTTCTCTCTTTCTGTCACGTTGAACAAGGAGACATTCAAATACTGTAAATTGTAATTCTCCAATGATTTTACATATTTAGATTGTTTTAGCGGATGATATCAGACAAGAAAATATATTTATACACAACCTAAAAAAAAAACAATAATATATGAGTACTTCAGGATCCTTGGTTTAGTTTAGATGATCTGGAGTGATCAATCTAATACCACATTATAAGCAATTCATAGACACTTATAACAAGTCTTATAATGCGTTATGACAGCTTCATAATGCATTATACCTGTATGCCTTAAGTAAAATGTTACCTCTAACTTCTTCACCTCGTGATTTTTCATAGACACTCAAAGACACCTTACATTAATATACACCTTACTGTATATATATTTTCTGTTGTATTTTTTGACTTTATGTTTTGTTTTACCCCATATGTAACTCTGTGTTGTTGTTGTTTTTATCGCACTGCTTTGCTTTATCTTGGCCAGGTCGCAGTTGTAAATGAGAACTTGTTCTCAACTGGCTTACCTGGTTAAATAAAGGTTAAATAAAAAATAAATTAAATAAAATAAAAATAACATTAAAATCAAAGTTTCTAACTCCCCTCAAGGTGGAGCAGGAGTTAATCTACTACATCCATGACAGCAGTGAGACGTTAGAAGACAACTTCACTGTGGTGGCCAACGACACAGGCCTGAGGAAGCAGAGCTCTCCCTGCACCGCGTACATCCAGGTCACAGCCGTCAACGACCAGCCTCCAGTCATCACTGCCAACAGGGTCCTCAGGGTGAGTCCTCCAGTCATCACAGACCAACACGGTCCTCAGGGTGAGTCCTCCAGTCATCACAGACCAACACGGTCCTCAGGGTGAGTCCTCCAGTCATCACAGACCAACAGGGTCCTCAGGGTGAGTCCTCCAGTCATCACAGACCAACACGGTCCTCAGGGTGAGTCCTCCAGTCATCACTGACCAACACGGTCCTCAGGGTGAGTCCTCCAGTCATCACTGACCAACAGGGTCCTCAGGGTGAGTCCTCCAGTCATCACTGACCAACAGGGTCCTCGGGGTGAGTCCTCCAGTCATCACTGACCAACACGGTCCTCAGGGTGAGTCCTCCAGTCATCACTGACCAACACGGTCCTCAGGGTGAGTCCTCCAGTCATCACTGACCAACACGGTCCTCAGGGTGAGTCCTCCAGTCATCACAGACCAACACGGTTCTCAGGGTGAGTCCTCCAGTCATCACAGACCAACAGGGTCCTCAGGGTGAGTCCTCCAGTCATCACAGACCAACACGGTCCTCAGGGTGAGTCCTCCAGTCATCACTGACCAACACGGTCCTCAGGGTGAGTCCTCCAGTCATCACTGACCAACAGGGTCCTCAGGGTGAGTCCTCCAGTCATCACTGACCAACACGGTCCTCAGGGTGAGTCCTCCAGTCATCACAGACCAACACGGTCCTCAGGGTGAGTCCTCCAGTCATCACAGACCAACAGGGTCCTCAGGGTGAGTCCTCCAGTCATCACTGCCAACACGGTCCTCAGGGTGAGTCCTCCAGTCATCACTGACCAACACAGTCCTCAGGGTGAGTCCTCCAGTCATCACTGCCAACAGGGTTCTCAGGGTGAGTCCTCCAGTCATCACTGACCAACACGGTCCTCAGGGTGAGTCCGCCAGTCATCACTGACCAACACGGTCCTCAGGGTGAGTCCTCCAGTCATCACTGACCAACACGGTCCTCAGGGTGAGTCCTCCAGTCATCACTGACCAACAGGGACCTCAGGGTGAGTCCTCCAGTCATTACTGACCAACAGGGACCTCAGGGTGAGTCCTCCAGTCATCACAGACCAACACGGTCCTCAGGGTGAGTCCTCCAGTCATCACAGACCAACACGGTCCTCAGGGTGAGTCCTCCAGTCATCACAGACCAACAGGGTCCTCAGGGTGAGTCCTCCAGTCATCACTGACCAACACGGTCCTCAGGGTGAGTGGTGTGAGATGATCGGGATATATTTAGTCAACCCTGGCTGTGTCTCGAATGGCACTCTATTCCCTACATAGTGCACTACTTTTGACCAGAGCCCTATGTCAAAAGTAGTGCACTATATAGGGAATAGGGTGCCATTCTCTGGTCTAAAGTAGTGCACTATATAGGGAATAGGGTGCCATTCTCTGGTCTAAAGTAGTGCACTATATAGGGAATAGGGTGCCATTCTCTGGTCTAAAGTAGTGCACTATATAGGGAATAGGGTGCCATTCTCTGGTCTAAAGTAGTGCACTATATAGGGAATAGGGTGCCATTCTCTGGTCTAAAGTAGTGCACTATATAGGGAATAGGGTGCCATTCTCTGGTCTAAAGTAGTGCACTATATAGGGAATAGGGTGCCATTCTCTGGTCTAAAGTAGTGCACTATATAGGGAATAGGGTGCCATTCTCTGGTCTAAAGTAGTGCACTATATAGGGAATAGGGTGCCATTCTCTGGTCTAAAGTAGTGCACTATATAGGGAATAGGGTGCCATTCTCTGGTCTAAAGTAGTACACTATATAGGGAATAGGGTGCCATTCTCTGGTCTAAAGTAGTGCACTATATAGGGAATAGGGTGCCATTCTCTGGTCTAAAGTAGTGCACTATATAGGGAATAGGGTGCCATTCTCTGGTCTAAAGTAGTGCACTATATAGGGAATAGGGTGCCATTCTCTGGTCTAAAGTAGTGCACTATATAGGGAATAGGGTGCCATTCTCTGGTCTAAAGTAGTGCACTATATAGGGAATAGGGTGCCATTCTCTGGTCTAAAGTAGTGCACTATATAGGGAATAGGGTGCCATTCTCTGGTCTAAAGTAGTGCACTATATAGGGAATAGGGTGCCATTCTCTGGTCTAAAGTAGTGCACTATATAGGGAATAGGGTGCCATTCTCTGGTCTAAAGTAGTGCACTATATAGGGAATAGGGTGCCATTCTCTGGTCTAAAGTAGTGACTATATAGGGAATAGGGTGCCATTCTCTGGTCTAAAGTAGTGCACTATATAGGGAATAGGGTGCCATTCTCTGGTCTAAAGTAGTGCACTATATAGGGAATAGGGGGCCATTCTCTGGTCTAAAGTAGTGCACTATATAGGGAATAGGGTGCCATTCTCTGGTCTAAAGTAGTGCACTATATAGGGAATAGGGTGCCATTCTCTGGTCTAAAGTAGTGCACTATATAGGGAATAGGGTGCCATTCTCTGGTCTAAAGTAGTGCACTATATAGGGAATAGGGTGCCATTCTCTGGTCTAAAGTAGTGCACTATATAGGGAATAGGGGTGCCATTCTCTGGTCTAAAGTAGTGCACTATATAGGGAATAGGGTGCCATTCTCTGGTCTAAAGTAGTGCACTATATAGGGAATAGGGTGCCATTCTCTGGTCTAAAGTAGTGCACTATATAGGGAATAGGGTGCCATTCTCTGGTCTAAAGTAGTGCACTATATAGGGAATAGGGTGCCATTCTCTGGTCTAAAGTAGTGCACTATATAGGGAATAGGGTGCCATTCTCTGGTCTAAAGTAGTGCACTATATAGGGAATAGGGTGCCATTCTCTGGTCTAAAGTAGTGCACTATATAGGGAATAGGGTGCCATTCTCTGGTCTAAAGTAGTGCACTATATAGGGAATAGGGTGCCATTCTCTGGTCTAAAGTAGTACACTATATAGGGAATAGGGTGCCATTCTCTGGTCTAAAGTAGTGCACTATATAGGGAATAGGGTGCCATTCTCTGGTCTAAAGTAGTGCACTATATAGGGAATAGGGTGCCATTCTCTGGTCTAAAGTAGTGCACTATATAGGGAATAGGGTGCCATTCTCTGGTCTAAAGTAGTGCACTATATAGGGAATAGGGTGCCATTCTCTGGTCTAAAGTAGTGCACTATATAGGGAATAGGGGGCCATTCTCTGGTCTAAAGTAGTGCACTATATAGGGAATAGGGTGCCATTCTCTGGTCTAAAGTAGTGCACTATATAGGGAATAGGGTGCCATTCTCTGGTCTAAAGTAGTGCACTATATAGGGAATAGGGTGCCATTCTCTGGTCTAAAGTAGTGCACTATATAGGGAATAGGGTGCCATTCTCTGGTCTAAAGTAGTGCACTATATAGGGAATAGGGTGCCATTCTCTGGTCTAAAGTAGTGCACTATATAGGGAATAGGGTGCCATTCTCTGGTCTAAAGTAGTGCACTATATAGGGAATAGGGTGCCATTCTCTGGTCTAAAGTAGTGCACTATATAGGGAATAGGGTGCCATTCTCTGGTCTAAAGTAGTGCACTATATAGGGAATAGGGTGCCATTCTCTGGTCTAAAGTAGTGCACTATATAGGGAATAGGGTGCCATTCTCTGGTCTAAAGTAGTGCACTATATAGGGAATAGGGTGCCATTCTCTGGTCTAAAGTAGTGCACTATATAGGGAATAGGGTGCCATTCTCTGGTCTAAAGTAGTGCACTATATAGGGAATAGGGTGCCATTCTCTGGTCTAAAGTAGTGCACTATATAGGGAATAGGGTGCCATTCTCTGGTCTAAAGTAGTGCACTATATAGGGAATAGGGGCCATTCTCTGGTCTAAAGTAGTGCACTATATAGGGAATAGGGTGCCATTCTCTGGTCTAAAGTAGTGCACTATATAGGGAATAGGGTGCCATTCTCTGGTCTAAAGTAGTGCACTATATAGGGAATAGGGTGCCATTCTCTGGTCTAAAGTAGTGCACTATATAGGGGAATAGGGTGCCATTCTCTGGTCTAAAGTAGTGCACTATATAGGGAATAGGGTGCCATTCTCTGGTCTAAAGTAGTGCACTATATAGGGAATAGGGTGCCATTCTCTGGTCTAAAGTAGTGCACTATATAGGGAATAGGGTGCCATTCTCTGGTCTAAAGTAGTGCACTATATGGGAATAGGGTGCCATTCTCTGGTCTAAAGTAGTGCACTATATAGGGAATAGGGTGCCATTCTCTGGTCTAAAGTAGTGCACTATATAGGGAATAGGGTGCCATTCTCTGGTCTAAAGTAGTGCACTATATAGGAATAGGGTGCCATTCTCTGGTCTAAAGTAGTGCACTATATAGGGAATAGGGTGTCATTCTCTGGTCTAAAGTAGTGCACTATATAGGGAATAGGGTGCCATTCTCTGGTCTAAAGTAGTGCACTATATAGGGAATAGGGTGCCATTCTCTGGTCTAAAGTAGTGCACTATATAGGGAATAGGGTGCCATTTGGGATGCGGCCTGACTGGCGGCTGGGTGGCTCTGGCAGTTCGTCTCTGGCACCGAGTCAACGTTCATTCAATATGCTTCGTGATGTGGGCAGGCAGGCAGTGTTGGGACTGGCTGGGGGAGGCTAAGGCTGGCTGGGGGAGGCTAGTGGTAAGGTATGCCAGCTATGTGGAGGAGGATCCCAAAACAGACTGTCTGTGATGCCCAGCAGCTTTCTTACTCATTGGGAAGACAACATTGTAAAAGGATAGTGCAGTGAACTGGAATAAGTCTATTTAAAGGTTGGGAAATGGAAACAGTTGTGTTGCTATTTGAATCAAGGAGGTGACTAGTAGACGAGATCATCTGGAGCATAAATTACGGAGTTTCAGTTAAATTAGTTGTGGAGTTTAACTTCCGGAAGAGAGTGCAGTTGAAATAGTCCAATGGAAATGAACCCGATAAAATAAACGACATATCAACAGTCTAGGTCACTGGATTAATTCTGTTGGTTCCTAGCCTTTATCTACAATACATCTTATATAACTCAAATCATATATAACCTGTCCTATAGGACTGGTGGTAGTACAGGGCCTGTCCTATAGGACTGCTGGCACTGAGCACCCTATTCCCAATAGGGCTTTGGTCTAAAGTAGTGCAATATAAAAGGTTTGGTGTGCCATTTAGGACGAAGGCATGGCGTCCGGCAGTATAGCTGTCTGTCCATCTGCTAGCTCGTTATAGACACGCCACAGGAGGCTGGCAGCACCTTTAATTGGGGAGAACGGGCTCGCGGTAATGACTGGAGCGGAATCAGTGGAATGGCATCAAATGTATATCAAACACAGGGTTTCCAGCTGTTTGATGCCAGTCCATTAGCGCCGTTCCAGGACGTTATTATGAGCTGTCCTCCCCTCAGCAGCCTCCTGTGTGACACGCTCAGTTGAGTGACTGGAGACGTGGTGTGTGTGTGTGTGTGTGTGTGTGTGTGTGTGTGTGTGTGTGTGTGTGTGTGTGTGTGTGGCTGTGCTAATGTGTAGTTGGGCTGAATTCCAGCTGTTCAAGGTGATTGAAGTACCAGCAAGTAGAGTTTTTTTTTGTTCTCGTTAGTGCTTTACCCTGAATGCCACACATTCCTCTAAGCTCTTCTCTTGCTTCAGACCCTCTAATTGAAAGACGGGGCTTCCCTTCCTTCCACACACCGTGGCTGCATCTCAAATGGTACCCTATTCCCTATATAGTGCACTACTTTAGACCAAAACCCTATAGGCCCTGGTCTCTTCTCACACCTTCGGTATACGGGCCCCTGGTCAAAAGTAGTGCACTATATAGGGAATAGGGTGCCATTCTCTGGTCTAAAGTAGTGCACTATATAGGGAATAGGGTGCCATTCTCTGGTCTAAAGCAGTGCACTATATAGGGAATAGGGTGCCATTCTCTGGTCTAAAGTAGTGCACTATATAGGGAATAGGGTGCCATTCTCTGGTCTAAAGTAGTGCACTATATAGGGAATAGTGTGCCATTCTCTGGTCTAAAGTAGTGCACTATATAGGGAATAGTGTGCCATTCTCTGGTCTAAAGTAGTGCACTATATAGGGAATAGGGTGCCATTCTCTGGTCTAAAGTAGTGCACTATATAGGGAATAGGGTGCCATTCTCTGGTCTAAAGTAGTGCACTATATGGGAATAGTGTGCCATTCTCTGGTCTAAAGTAGTGCACTATATAGGGAATAGGGTGCCATTCTCTGGTCTAAAGTAGTGCACTACATAGGGAATAGGGTGCCATTCTCTGGTCTAAAGTAGTGCACTATATAGGGAATAGGGTGCCATTCTCTGGTCTAAAGTAGTGCACTATATAGGGAATAGGGTGCCATTCTCTGGTCTAAAGTAGTGCACTATATAGGGAATAGGGTGCCATTCTCTGGTCTAAAGTAGTGCACTATATAGGGAATAGGGTGCCATTCTCTGGTCTAAAGTAGTGCACTATATAGGGAATAGGGTGCCATTCTCTGGTCTAAAGTAGTGCACTATATAGGGAATAGGGTGCCATTCTCTGGTCTAAAGTAGTGCACTATATAGGGAATAGGGTGCCATTCTCTGGTCTAAAGTAGTGCACTATATAGGGAATAGGGTGCCATTTGGGACACAAGTGTTCTAGTCAGGTTTTCTCTTCTAGTCATAGTTCAAGCCTTTAATCTTAGAGCAATATAGATCGATTGTCAAACATCTCATAACATTGATTTAAAGAATAATTCACATCCAGTAAGACTGTCAGATGCATGATATACATTGAAGTATGTTATATCTTCTATGATAAGCTTCTGATCGAGGTTATATGTGTTGTAGCTCGGACATAGTGGTAATACGTCTACATTTAAAAAACGTAGTATTTAATATTGAAGTTGGATCCGTGATCTGGTAGACACAGAGACTGGGCTCACAACAGACAACAGACCCATACGTAAAAAATGTATGCACACATGACTGTAAGTCGCTTTGGATAAAAGCGTCTGCTAAATGGCATATTATTATTATTATTATTATTGTTATTATGTCTTTCAAGTATTGGGGATGTCCACAAGGTGGCGCTTTGTAACCACTTTACTCACACTATGGTTTTACTGTGAGTCCCTCTACACAAGTTCTGGAGTTACTGTTTGAAATTAAATAGTGATATTACTTTAAATAAGTTCGACAATAACTAAATAAATGACTCTGCTTTGAGAACAACGGACACAAGTGGACCCGGAATTCTAATTTCCTTGAGAAAAGAGAAGTAACGCATTTTGGGTTCACTTTTTTTTCTGAACTCCAAGCACAGATAGGACACATGGACATTAATTTCCCTTAGTCATTAATCATGCAAACGCATTAATTTTTTTATTGTGACACAGTGTCAGTGAGATTCAAACCTACGATCTTCTGTTCTCTATCACTGGAATTAGTTCACTGCGCCACCAGGATGGAGCTAAGCTTGACGTGTTCTTTAACACGTACAAAGCTGTTCGTTTGAGTCTATTCAAACAGACTCCATTTCAAAGAAAACAAGAACTCATTAAGATCAGGTGTGTCCAATTAGTGGGCGCGGCCAACACACCTGAACACACTTAACAAGATAGAGGCTAGAGAAATGTATATGTTTTTAAATAAAGCAATTGTACACGAGGGCGTGCTTAAACGAGGCCGAGTCGAGCCAAACCAAATGTTAGGCTAAAAGCAAGGGGAAATAATGTCTAGATGCTTTTTACAGTGAAGATCAAGTTAATGAATTGGCTAGTGGGCAGTGGTGTAAAGTAATTAAGTAAAAAATACTTTAAAGTACTACTTAAGTACTTAAGTTTTCTGTACTTTACTTTAATAATTATATTTTTGACAACTTTTACATCACTACATTCCTAAAGAAAATAATGTACTTTTTACTCCATACATTTTCCCTGACACCCAAAAGGACTCGTTACATTTTGACAGGAAAATGGTACCATTCACGCACTTATGAAGAGAACATCCCTGGTCATCCCTACTGCCTCTGATCTGGCGGACTCACTAAACACAAATGTTTTGTTTGTAAATGATGTCTGAGTGTTGGAGCGTGCCCCTGGCTATCCGCAAATAAATAAATAAACAAGAAAATGGTGCCGTCAGGTTTGCTTAATATAAGGAATTTTTAATAATTAATTATTTTACTTTTACTTTTGATACTTAAGTATATTTAAAACCAAATACTTTTAGACTTTCACTCAAGTAGTATTTTACTGGGTGACTTTCACTTTTACTTGAGTCATTTTCTATTAAGGTATCTTTCCTTTTATTCAAGTATGACTTATGAGTACTTTTTCCAACACTATAAGTGGGAAACTCAGAGCTTATTATACGAGTTTCCAAGTCAGAAATGTCAAGAGTTTCAGAGTTCCGAGTTGTCTTAAAAGCGGTATTAGTCCTGACATGAAAAGACAAACTACAGGTCAGAGGACAGTCCAGTGTTAATTACAGCTGTTAGTGCTGTTTCAAATACCCCTTAGGTGCACTAAGCAGGCTTCACTTACTAACTTGCTTCCAACAACAGTTGGGTCTCGGCTGGGTTACAGTAAAGCCCTTTGTGACAAATGTTGTTGTGAAGAGGGCTTTTAATCGACCAATTAAAAAATATGTTGAAAACAAAAGGCCTTTTAAATGTGATTGATTTGGTTGTCTCCTCAGGTGTGGATTTTGGTCAGTGATGGATATAATGATTTGATTGGTTGCCTCCTCAGGTGTGTGAGTGATTTGATTGGTTTGTCTCTCCAGGTGTGGGTGGGGTCAGTCACAGAGATCCTCCCTGAGGACCTGAATGCCCAGGATGAGGACACGCCCCCTGAGGAGCTGCAGGTGATAGTGACTCCGCCCTCTAATGGCCACCTGGCGCTGAAGAGCGCCCCCTCCAGGCCGCTCCTGAACTTCACCCTGAAACACATCCATCTGGGACAGCTGCTGTTCGTCCACAGTGGTAAGACCTGATCCTAAACCTGTAACAAACTTAGCCTTCTAGTGGAATTGGATGTAGCAGTAGATACCAGAGGGGTATACTATAGTAGTTGGATGTAGTACATGTAGAACCCTCTGTGGAAAGGGTTCCACCTGGAATCCAAAAGGGTTCTACCTGGAACCCAAAAGGGTTCTACCTGGAACCAAAAAGTGTTTATTTTTTTTAGGTAATTTAGCAGACGCTCTTATCCAGAGCGACTTACAGGAGCAATTAGGGTTAAGTGCCTTGCTCAAGGGCACATCAACAGATTTTTCACCTAGTTGGCTCAGGGATTAGAACCAGCGACCTTTTGGTTACTGGCACAATGCTCTTAACAACTGAGCTACCTGCCGTGTTCTCCTATGGGGGACAAGCGAAGAACCCTTTTACGTTCTAGATAGCACCTTTTTTTCTAAAAGTGTAGGATCATGTCCCCCCCCCCTGTACACATAATCTTATTCATTATGATCTAAAAGGCTAAACTGATTCTAGATCATTACTCTTACTCTGAGATGTTTGATAACTACGGGCCCATGAAGCCTATTGTCTTGGGGCAGAAGGTAATCAGTGCTGTTTGTTTGTGTTGTTCCCACTAAAAGGTGCCATGTCTGGAGGGTTCAACTTCCAGGTGAACGACGGAGTAAACTTTGCCCCCCGCCAGATCTTCAGCATCACAGCCAGCGCCCTGGTCCTCAGCCTGGAGATCAACAGACCTCTCAAGGTGTTCCCAGGTAACTAACTCCTCCCTTTATAGAGGTAGTTCCTCCCCTTAACTAGCTCCTCACCCCTCCCTGGTAACCCAGGCCCTTAATCAGGTAGCTTCTCCCCTTAGCAACGTGAGGTGCGTTTGTACTGAACGACACGTTTCCCCCAAAAATTTTTTCTCGTATGTTCTTGAACAGGCTTTGAGGTACGTTTTGCTCCTGTTTGGTGGGTGTGGCGAGGTGTGTGGTTTGAAGCAATGAGTGACGTATTTAAAGAGAAGTGGCCATGCTGAAAGCGGTCCCCAACTGGTCGTTCAGTACAGACCGTGTCCGTTCCATTGAACGTTCCGGAATGTAAAAACGTACTGAACGAAGCTCTGGTACTCAATCTGTAGAACAACAGACCCTTCAAGGTGTTCCCAGCACTGGAGGATGGTGGGAGGAGCTATGGAAGGACGTGCTCATTGTAATGGCTGGAATGGACTAACCGGGTAACCCACAGTAACCCCTCCTTTAGATAGATAGTTCTACTGCATTTGCCCAATCACAAATGGACTCCTAGCCTCTACCCCCTATGCACTGGTAGATATGTGAAAGGCAGTGGAGGCTCCTCAGAGGGGGAAGGGGAGGACCATCCTCAGTGAATTTAATAAGAATAGGTATAGCCGGAGGACAGTTAGCTTCTGTCCTCCTCTGGGTACATTGACTTCAATACAAAACCTAGGAGGCTCATGGTTCTCACCCCCTTCCATAGACTTACACAGTAATTGTGACAACTTCCGGAGGACGTCCTCCAACCTATCAGAGCTGACATGTTGTCCACCCAACCAAAGGATCAGAGAATGAATCTAGTACTGAAAGCATAAGCTACAGCTAGCACTGCACTGCAGTGCATAAAATGTGGTGAGTAGTTGACTCAAAGAGAGAGAAAGACAATAGTTGAACAGTTTTAAACAAATGCATTTCTTCTTAAATTAAGGAGAAGCAAGAGAGAGAGAGAGAGAGAGAGAGAGAGAGAGAGAGAGAGAGAGAGAGAGAGAGAGAGAGAGAGAGCTAGCTATATTTCGTAGTATATATTTTTTTCATTTTCACTTACTTAGCTAGCATCGAATGCAGCTGAACATACCTGCATTTGTCCAATAGAAACAATCGTTTGTTGGACTGCTAGATGCAGGCAAGAGTGTGCAATGCGGTATTGAATGTGTCACGGTCTGTCACCTTGATTACTCAAAATTCTCTCGACCTGTGCTCCTACGTTATGAACTTTAATTCGTAGGCTAGGTTGTAGCAACCTCATGATGGGTACAGGGAACATTAGAGTATTATGTAGTAGCCTAAACCTATTGATGTTATGTTGAGCTGGGTAAAAAAAAAGAAAATCCTCCCTCTTCTTAAACGGCACCGAACGCCACTGGTGAAATGACTAAATAGATTAATCAGATCTTTTTTTAGAATGTGTATAAATTGAACTTCCTCATTCTGGTCAAATGCTATGATCTGTGACTGGTTAGGTTTCAGACAGGAAACCTACCATTTGACCAATATAGTGATTTTCTCAGTAACTTCACTTAGTCTCATGTATTGCTAAATACAAAGATGGTTGGTAGCATCTGTATACGAGTCTGTCAAGTATAAAACCACAGTTCCTTCATTGCGTTCTATAACTGTTCTGAAAAGATTAACTGAACACATCTCTCTCTCTCTCTCTCTCTCTCTCTCTCTCTCTCTCTCTCTCTCTCTTCTCTCTCTCTCTCTCTCTCTCTCTCTCTCTCTCTCTCTCTCTCTCTCTCTCTCTCTCTCTCTCTCTCTCTCTCTCTCTCTCTCTCTCTCTCTCTCTCTCTCTCTCTCTCTCTCTCTCTCTCTCTCTCTCTCTCTCTCTCTCTCTCTCTCTCTCTCTCTCTCTCTCTCTCTCTCTCTCTCTCTCTCTCTCTCTCTCTCTCTCTCTCTCTCTCTCTCTGTCTCATTTATTATGGATCCCCATTAGTTCCTGCCAGGGCAGCAGCTACTCTTCCTGGGGTCCAGCAAAATTAAGGCAGTTATATACAATTTCAAAAACATTACAATACTTTCATAACAGATTTCACAACACATTAAGTGTGTGCCGTCAGGCCCCTACTCAACTACTACATATCTATAACACAAAATCCATGTGTGTGTATAGAGCGTATGTTATCATGTGTGTCTGTGCCTGTTTGTGTCTCTTGTTTTTTTCTTCTGTTTTTTAAATCAAATTTTACTGCTTGCATGAATTACTTGACGTGGAATAGAGTTCCATGTATTCCTGGCTCTGTGTAGTACTGTGCACCTCCCATAGTCTGTTCTGGACTTGGGGACTGTGAAGAGACCTCTGGTGGCATGTCTTGTGGGGTATGCATGGGTGTCCGAGCTGTGTGCTAGTAGTTTAAACATACAGTTTGGTGCGTTCAACATTTCAATACTTCTCACAAATACAAGTAGGGATGAATTCAATCTCTCCTCCACTTTGAGCCAGGAGAGATTAACATGCATGTAATTGATGTTAGCTCTCCGTGTACATTTAAGGGCCAGCTGTGCTGCCCTGTTCTGCTCTAATTGTAAGTCCCTCTTTGTGGCACCTGACCACACGATTGGACAATAGTTCAGCTGCGACAAAACTAGGGCTCAAGCCTGTAGGACCTGCCTTGTTGATAGTGTTGTTAAGAAGGCAGAGCAGTGCTTTATTATAGACAGACTTCTCCCATTTTAGTTGCATCAACATGTTTTTAACCATGACAGATTACAATCCAGGGTTACTCCAAGCAGTTTAGTCTCCTCAACTTTCTCAATTTCCACATTATTCATTACAAGATTTAGTTGAGGTTTAGGGTTAAATGAATGTCCCAAATACAATGCTTTTAGTTTTTTAAATATTTAGGACTAACTTATTCCTTTCCACCATTCTGAAACTGACTTCAGCTCTTTGTTAAGCGTTGCAGTGATTATATTTGCTGTGGTAGCTGACGTGTATAGTGTTGAGTCATCCGCATACATAGACACACAGGCTTTACTCAGAGCCAGTGGCAGGTCATTAGTAAAGATTGAAAAAAGTTAGGGGCCTAGACGGTGGGGAATTCCTGATTCTACCTGGATTATGTTGGAGAGGCTTCCATTTAAGAACACCCTCTGTGTTCTGTTAGACAGGTAACTCTTTATCCACAATATAGCAGGGGGTGTAAAGCCATAACACATACGTTTTTCCAGCAGCAGACTATGATCGATAATGTCAAAAGCCGCACTGAAGTCTATCAGCTCCCACAATCTTTGTATTATCCATTTCTCTCAGCCAATCATGAGTCATTTGTGTAAGTGCCGTACACATTGAATGCCCTTCCCTATAAGCATGCTGTAAAACAGCATTGTATCTGGTCAAACACAATTTTTTCCAATAGTTTACCAAGGGTTGGTAACAGGCTAATTGGTCGGCTGTTTGAGCCAGTAAAGGGGGCTTTACTATTCTTGGGTAGCGGAATGACTTTTGCTTCCCTCCAGGCCTGAGGGCACACACTTTCTAGTAGGCTTAAATTGAAGAGATGGCAAATAGGAGTGGCAATATCGTCCGCTATTATCCTCAGTAATTTTCCATCCAAGTTGTCAGACCCCGGTGGCTTGTCATTGTTGATAGACAATAATAACTTTTTTTCACCCCTTCCACACTCACTTTACGGAATTCAAAATTACAACGCTTGCCTTTCATAATTTGGTCAGTTATGCATGTATGTGTAGATTCAGAATTTGTTGTTGGCATGTCATGCCTAAGTTTGCTAACCTGGCTAATGGAAACATAATTAAAGCAGTTTTTTGATGAATGAGCCTTCTGATTCAATGAAAGACGGAGCCGAGTTTGCCTTTTTGCCCAAAATTTCATTTAAGGTGCTCCAAAGCTTTTTACTATCATTCCTTATGTCATTTATCTTAGTTTCATAGTACCGTTTCTTCTTCTTTTTGTTCAGTTTAGTCACATGAATTTGCAGTACGTTTGCCAATCATCTGAGCAGCCAGACTTATTTTTGCCATTCCTTTTGCCTCATCCCTCTCAACCATACCATTTTTCAATTCTTCTTCAATCCATGTGTATTTAACAGTTTTTACAGTAATTTTCTTAATGGGTGCATGCTTATTATTAACTGGAATAAGCAATTTCATAAATGTGTCAAGTGCAGCGTCTGGATGCTCCTCATTACACACCACAGACCTCATTACACACCACAGACCTCATTACACACCACAGACCAACAAATATTATTTACATCTTTAACATAAGAATCACTACAAAACTTATTGTATGACCTCTTATACACTATATTAGGCCCAGCCTTTGGAACTTTGGTTTTCCTAGATATGGCTACTATATTGGGATCACTACATCCGATGGGTCTGGATACTGCTTTAAAGCAGATTTCTGCAGCACTAGTAAAGATGTCATCAATACATGTGGATGATTTTATTTCTGTGCTGT
The DNA here is from genome assembly GCF_020615455.1 of Coregonus clupeaformis. Lineage (NCBI taxonomy): Eukaryota > Metazoa > Chordata > Actinopteri > Salmoniformes > Salmonidae > Coregonus > Coregonus clupeaformis. The sequence goes on from NC_059207.1 coordinate 22,313,054, forward strand.
TTGTAGCTACCCTGGTAGGTTGACTGATAACCTGTTAGAGCGCTATAAGGAGTATAATGACTCCTAGATGTTGTCTGGTTACAGTTTGAAGCTTCTTCTTGCGTGGGCAGCTTGATGAAAGCCAGTCAATATTTAGCTCTGATAACAATATACACATGATAACATACGCACTCTACACACACGTACACCTCTCTCTCTCTCTCTCTCTCTCTCTCTCTCTCTCTCTCTCTCTCTCTCTCTCTCTCTCTCTCTCTCTCTCTCTCTCTCTCTCTCTCTCTCTCTCTCTCTCTCTCTCTCTCAAAAGGAACTAGTATTCTCTCTTCTATTTCTATAATCTTTCTTCTTCTTTTTTATTTCCCCTTCTATATTCAATGTAAATGTTTTAGTTCCTTAAATTGACAGTAATATTGACAAAAATCTACCCCCATCAATGTCAGTATTTCCCTGAACATTTCAGTTGAAAGACTTTAATTGCAAAATAAAACAATTGCTGACCTGGGTGTGAGGGAGAGAGGACAGTTACGGTTGACTCATGAAGGTTTGCTAGTCATACGTGCCAGGACAGTCAAAGTTTGGCTATATGTGTGTGTACATTGTTTTATAAACCATATCACAGACCTCCTCTGTGTGATCACTGAGTGTACGAAACATTAATATTGAGTTGCCCCCCCCCCTTTTTGCCATCAGAACAGCCTCAATTTGTCGGGGCATGGACTCTACAAGGTGTTCGAAAGCGTTCCACAGTGACGCTGGCCCATGTTGACTCCAATGCTTCCCACGGTTGTGTCAAGTTGGCTGGATGTCCTTTGGTTGGTGGACCATTCTTGATACACACAGGAAACTGTTGAGCGTGGAAAAACCCAGCAGCGTTGTAGTTCTTGACATAAACCGGTGCGCCTGGCACCTACTACCATACCCCGTTCAAAGGCACTTAAATATTTTGTCTTGCCCATTCACCATCTGAATGGCACACGTACACAATCCATGTCTCAATTGTCTCAAGGCTTAAAAATCCTTCTTTAACCTGTCTCCTCCCCTTCATCTACACTGATTGAAGTGGATTTAACAGGTGACATCAATAAGGGATGATAGCTTTCACCTGGATTCACCTGGTCAGTCTATGTCATGGAAAGAGCAGGTGTTCTTAATGTTTTGTACACTCTGTGTATATACACATAAGTTGAACTGGTGTCTGCTGCTGTGGGAACCTATATTGAATAAAAGTAAAAAATAAAAGCTCAGAGGACTGGCACAGACAGAGATGAGATCAGGCTTTTCACAGTGGACGACTGGCAAACCTTCATGAGCGCAGAGGTGAGATCAGGCTTTTCACAGTGGAATCTGAGACGAGCCCACCTGGTTTATCCTGTCAAGGGGACACCTCCCCTCTCTTAAGCCTAGGGCCAACATTGAGTAACTTCTACACCCAGAACCAAAATCAAAACGTTTGATCTGTCACAAGAGACTAAACATTGAAAGCCTCCACCCAACACTAGTCTATGGTCTTCTCTACTGTATATAACCTTAGTTATCTATTCAAACTAATCTTATAGTCAAAATCCATTTGATTGAATAACCCAGGGGGCTAACCCTAGCTCGGCTCGGCCACAGTGAGTCGTCGTTAAAGCACCAAAAGGATGGAATCATCATTTCATCACTGCTTTATTTAGGAACAGAGGAGTCATACTCTACTTTTAATACCCAGACTGACTGACCCAGCTAAATATAGACTGACTGACCCAGCCCTGTGCTTTGTTTGCTAGCTGGCGTACACACTACACACTATACACACTAAGAGTTTTAGGGAGCGTTTGACAGTGATGAGGGGTGGTCGTTTGACCGCGGACCCATTACGGACGCAAGCATTAAGGCAGTGATCGCTGAGATCCTGGTTGAAGACAGCTGAGGTGTATTTAGAGGGTATGTTAGTCAGGATGATATCTATGAGGGTACCCATGTTTACGGATTTAGGGTTGTACCTGGTAGGTTCGTTGATAATTTGTGTGAGATTGAGGGCATCTAGTTTAGATTGTAGGACGGCCGGGGTGTTAAGCATATCCCAGTTTAGGTCACCAAGCAGTACGAACTCTGAGGATAGATGGGGGGCAAGCAATTCACATATGGTGTCCAGGGCACAACTGGGGGCTGAGGGGGGTCTGTAGCAAGCGGCAACAGTGAGAGACTTATTTCTGGAAAGGTGGATTTTTAGAAGTAGAAGCTCAAACTGTTTGGGCACAGACCTGGATAGTATGATAGAGCTCTGCAGGCTATCTCTACAGTAGATTGCAACCCCACCCCCTTTGGCAGTTCTATAGAGACGGAAAATGTTGTAGTTGGGGATGGACATTTCTGAATTTTTGGTGGCCTTCCTGAGCCAGGATTCAGACACTGCTAGAACATCAGGGTTGGCGGAGTGTGCTAACGCAGTGAATAACTCAAACTTAGGGAGGAGGCTTCGGATGTTAACGTGCAAGAAACCAAGGCTTTTACGGTTACAGAAGTCAACAAATGATAACGCCTGGGGAGTAGGAGTGATACTGGGGGCTACAGGGCCTGGGTTAACCTCTACATCACCAGAGGAACAGAGGAGGAGTAGAATAAGGATACGGCTAAAGGCTTTAAGTACTGGTCTTCTGGTGCGTTGGGTACAGAGAAAAAAAGGGGCAGATTTCCGGGCGTTATAGAATAGATTCAGGCCATTATGTACAGACAAGGATATGGAAGGATATGAGTACAGTGGAGGTAAACCTAAGCGTTGGGTTACGATGAAAGAGATAGCATCACTGGAGGCACAGATTGAGTCGGTCTCCGCGTGTATGGGGGGTGGGACAAAGGAGCTATCTAAGGCAGGTTGAGCTGGGCTGGGGGATCTACAGTGAAATAGTACAATAAGAAATAACCGAAACAGCAATAAGCAAGGCATATTGACATGGGAGAGAGGCATAAAGCAATCACAGGTGTAATTTGAGAGAGCTAAGACAACAGCTGGTAATGACGACACAGTTTGGGCTGAGGCTAAACATAAACAGGATGCGGTACCGTATAAAGGAACAGTCCAGCAGGCATCAGCTGTATAGCTGAGTTATCATAAGGTCCGGTGAACAGCAATAGAAGAGTTCGGAGGTAGTTCGGAGCTTCTACAGCACTGGCGAGCAAGAGGCCACGGCTTGCATGTGCTAGCGGGCCGGGTCTAGCAGATGGATCTTCGTGGTCGACGTCGTAACGGGAAGCCTGTTGAAACCACATCAGACGATTTTGTCGGCAGACCAGTCGTGTTGGATCGGCGGGGCTCCGTGTCAACACTAGGAGGTCCCGTCCGGTTGACAGAGAGGTAGATAGCCGGGAGATGGGCCTGGCTCGAGGCTAGCTCAGGGCTGATTAGCCAACAACATCCATTTGGTTGCAGCTAGCTAGTTGCGATGATCCGGTGTTAAAGGTCCAGTGATTCAGTGATTCCGGCAGAAAAACCGATATGTTCTGACAGAGTTATTGATGCAAGGACTGACCATCCAAGATATAAAAATTATAGTTGTAATTTTAATAAAAAATGTTACCCCCTTTTTCTCCCCAATTTCGTGATTACGATCCTGTCTCATCGCTGCAACTCCCCAACGGGCTCGGGAGAGGCGAAGATCGAGTCATGCGTCCTCCGAAACATGACCCGCCAAGCCACGCTTCTTAACACCCGCTCGCTTAACCCGGAAGCCAGCTGCCCCAATGTGTCGGAGGAAACACCGTTCAACTGACGACCGAAGTCAGCCTGCAGGCTCCCGGCCCGCCACAAGGAGTCGCTAGAGCGCGATGAGCCAAGTAAAGCCCCCACGGCCAAACCCTCCCCTAACACGGACGACGCTGGGCCAATTGTGCGCCGCCATATCGGACTCCCCGTCACAGCCGTTTGTGACACAGCCTGAGATTGAACCCTAGGCTGTAGTGACGCCGCCACACTGCGATGCAGTGCCTTAGACCGCTGTGCAACTCGGGAGGCCTTCAAAAGTATTAGAGGGCAACATTTTGATTTCCGCCTAAATAGACATACCCAAACGTAATTATTTTTCACGAGATGGCCATAACAATAAGTGGTGCTGCATAGTTTTAGAAAGGTCTGGGACTCACATTTCTGGTTAAAAAAAACAATAGTTATAAATTGCTGAGGTGTATTCACTTTTGAGGACACAAGCTCAAGTACATAGTACAAATATAATGAAAATATGAAAAAACATTTTTTTTAGGGCTTGAAATGACTGCAATTCTTTCTAAATATAGTAACAATCAAATTATAAACTTACTATAAAATGTTATATTTCATATAACTTCTTATAAATAAATAAAATAATAATAAATAATAAAACTTACAGTGCCTTCAGAAAGTATTCACACCCCTTGATTTTTTCCACATTTTGTTGTTTTACAGCCTGAATTTAAAATGGATTAAAATGAGATTTTGTGTCATTGGCCTACAGACAATACCCCATAATGTTAAAGTGGAATTATGTTTTTAGCAAGCCTAAACAAGTTCAGGAGTAAAAATGTGTTTAACAAGTCACATAATAAGTTCAATGGACTCAGTCTGTGTGCAATAATAGTGTTTAACATGATTTTTGAATAACTACCTCATCTCTGTACCCCACACATACAATTATCTGTAAGGTCCCTCAGTCGAGCAGTGAATTTCAAGCACAGATTCAACCACAAAGACCAGGGAGGTTTTCCAATGCCTCGCAAAGAAGGGCAGCTATTGGTAGATGGGTAAACATTTTAAAAGCAGACGTTGAATATCCCTTTGAGCATAGTGAAGTTATTAATTACACTTTGGATGGTGTATCAATACACCCAGTCACTACAAAGATGTCCTTTCTAACTCAGATGCCGGAGAGGAAGGAAACTGCTCAGGGATTTCCCCATGAGGCCAATGGTGACTTTAAAACAGTTAGGAGTTTAAAAGAAAAATCCACCTAAAACCACTCATTCCTTTAACACTAATATGTGAGAACAATATTTTTTGTGAACAAATGTTTCATTTTGGCGTTATAATAAGGTTGGTAGCAACATGGAAAATGTGGAAATCTGTTGCAGCGCAAGTTGACTACAAAATCCACAATGCAATGCTCTCTCTTTGGGCTTGCTGGCTAGCTAGCTAGCTAGCAAATGTACCTACACACAATAATACCAAAGACAATATCAGCATGTGAGGTAGCTAGTTAGCTGTAAAATCACCTAAACAAACTGCACTTCAATTTAGGAGTCTACAGTCTCACCATGTTCAACCTGCAGATCGATGTGACTCACAGTGTGGAGTCTAACATTCGCAACGGCAGATATACTTTTGAGGAGATGGGAAACGTTGCCCATGCTACGTCAATAGGCCACGCGGTGCATTCTGGGCGATTCTGGGAGAAGGAGCGCTCTCCTTCAAGGAGTGAATAGGAGTCAATTGGGAGCTAGCTCAAAAACCCAACATTAGCACGAATTTCGTCAACAAGAAGTACAACAAAACAAATATTTTCAGAGATGTGAGATAATTAACTTGCTATCTGTAGTATCGTATAGCTTTGGAATCGTGACATTACATACTTTAGAGGGAAATAAGCATGTTTCTCGACATATACACTGACTTTGGGAAGGGATTGTGTGACGATTAGCTAAGCAACCGCGTGACGCAGCATGACAACGTGAACGCAATTGGTCGACAGTCTGCTGGGTGGGGCGTTAAATGTTCCTACATTCATTGGATTCCTATCTCCTTTCTATAATATCTCTGGCAACGGCAGCATGCAATGCACCGTGGACTAAAGAGGCAGACAAATTGGAAAAATGTTCTAAACTCTCCGTTAAATTACAAATGTCTTGAGGCAGGAATATCGCAAAAATATGATCAATGGCTCATTCGAGAGAAGACATCCTCCCGAGTTATGACATCAGCCAGTATTGAAATCTAACATGAATGATAGACGTTTTCGCAATCTAAATGTTTTATTCCTATTAACTTCCAGTGTAGTGAAAGTGACTTTATCACGGTGCTACGTCAAACTGGCCGTATTTCTGCCTGCTTGAACGCCAATAACTCAGATACACATGAAAACATGAAATGACCCAGGGAATCGATAGAACAATACAGTGCTATGAAAAAGTATTTGCCCCCTTTCTAATTTTCTCTACTTTTGCATATTTGTGATACTGAATGTTATCAGATCTTCAACCAAAACCTAATATTAGATAAAGGGAACATAAGTGAACAAATAACACAATAATTACATATTTATTTCATTTATTTCATAAACAAAGTTATGCAACACCCAATTCCCCTGTGTGAAAAAGTAATTGCCCCCTTACACTCAATAACTGGTTGTGCCACCTTTAGCTGCAATGACTCCAACCAAATGCTTCCTGAAGTTGTTGATCAGTCTCTCAGGTCGCTGTGGAGGAATTTTGGCCCACTCTTCCATTTTGGCCCACTCTTCCATGCAGAACTGCTTTAACTCAGTGATGTGTGGGTTTTCAAGCATGAACTGCTCGTTTCTGTCGCGCCCTGGCCTATAGAACTCTAGCTAGTTTGGTCAGGGTGTGAATATTCTAGGTTTGTATTTCTGTTTGGCCAGGCTCTGATTGGGGATCATACTTAGGCAGCCAGTTTTCCTGCCTGTGTTGTGGGATCTTGTTGTGTTCCTGTTTAGGCTTGTGTGTTAGCCCTTTGGACCGTCACGGTTAAGTGTGTTATTTTGGTTACTGTGTCGTGTGTTTATTAGTTAAATAAACATGTACTCTTAACGTACGTGACAGTTTCAAGTCCTGCCACAACATCTCAATTGGGATTAGGTCTGGACTTTGACTAGGCCATTCCAAAACTTCCAATTTGTTACTTTTTAGCAATTTTCATGTAGACTTGATTGTGTGTTTTGGATCATTGTCTTACATTTACATTTTAGTCATTTAGCAGACGCTCTTATCCAGAGCGACTTACAGTTAGTGAGTGCATACATAATTTTTTAATTTTTCATACTGGGAATCGAACCCACAACCCTGGCATTGCAAACGCCATGCTCTACCAACTGAGCTACATCCCTGCCGGCCATTCCCTCCCCTACCCTGGATGACGCCGGGCCAATTGTGCGCTGCCCCATGGGACTCCCGGTCACGACAGAGCCTGGATTCGAACCAGGATCTCTAGTGGCACAGCTAGCACTGCGATGCAGCGCCTTAGACCACTGCGCCACTCGGGAGTCTTGCTGCATGACCCAGCTGCGCTTCAGTTTCAGCTCACAGACGGATGGTCTGACATTCTCCTGTAGAATTCTCTGATACAGAGCAGAATTCATGGTTCCTTCTATTAAGGCAAGTCGTCCAGGTCCTGAGGCAGCAAAGCATCCCCAAACCATCACACCACCACCACCATGCTTGACCTTTGGTATGATGTCAAGGGGTATGAATACTTTCTGAAGGCACTGTAGTGACAGTACAATATTGGAACTATATCATATAACTGCTGACAGATAATTTTCTCCTAAACGTTCACTGGGCGGCGCAGAGACACCATTCACCATGTAGACTCATTACAACTTCAGTTCAGGGCCGGCATTGTGGGCAGGCCTTAGGGGGCGTAATTCCTTCCCCGTCCAGATTAAATATTTCAATATTTATAATTTTATTTAACAGAGATTGCGCCGACAGAAAGACGCATCAATCTCAGATAAATCATCAGAGCGAGTGAAACAGCGCCCCTCTGTATCTGTATGTGTGGCCCTTGTATCTAACACTGTCTGGACCAAAAGAGTATTGAATGTAATATTATTTTTGTCCAGACAGCATCAGATACATGGGCTACGTATAGTAAGACAGAGGGGCGCTGTTTCGCTCGCTCGGATGCTTTCTCCGGTGAGAGAGTTTCAGCCACTTGTAAATTGAAGTTGGCGGGTGTGCAGTGCTCGGATGCTGGAATTATTTTGGATGAACATGCATCATGACTTGTTGTGTTCATGCCACATTAAAAGGTTATGCATTTTTACAGTTAAATTACATGTCTTTATTATAAAACCCACACTAGAATCGCTAAAGCAGTCATTTGGACTGTACAAATATTACTCTGCCATTTTTAAAGTCAAGTGTGTGCACACATAGGAGGTCCCATGAAAAAAACAAAGTGATTTTGTCTATCTGTGACCAAGAGAAAGTGGTCTTAGTTCAATTCTATGAAATTATTTCTTATTTTTTAATGTTGAGAGCTCGATATCCGGCTGAGAATATCACAGCGAGATGAAACTAGTATTGTTGCATCTGCTAGATTCTCCCGTTTTGTATGCACTATTGCAAGCGCAGCTGTGAGTTTGACAGACACAGGAAACCGTTCCTTTCTCTGGATTGGAGAGCAGAGAGATGGGGCTTTCTGGAGCAGAGAGATGGGGCTTTCTGGCACTATAAGGCACTTCAGCCCCGCTGGGAGCGGAGAGCAGAGAGATGGGGCTTTCTGGCACTATAAGGCACTTCAGCCCCGCTGGGAGCGGAGAGCAGAGAGATGGGGCTTTCTGGCACTATAAGGCACTTCAGCCCCACTGGGAGCGGAGAGCAGAGAGATGGGGCTCTCTTGCACTGTAAGACACTGGACCCTATGACGTTTACAGGAATGCATTGTACACCAAAATCAGTCGGAACCGGTCCAGAACCGCTCAAAGTGCCCCAAATAGGGGACTTAACATCTATTTGAGGCTATATAGTGTTTCATTACATTTACAATGTTTACAAACATTGGAGTGAAACAAGCTTATATTTGGGGTTGTGGTGGGGTACGACAGTTGAACTAAGCTCACGGGGCATTTATAAGTTACATTATAAAATAATCATTGAGTACATATCACTACGTCCAGAAATGGATGTAGCTTCTGCAGATTGCAGCTTTAAGGGTCTGTGTCTGTTTGTGTCTGCTCTACTGGCGTTCACACAGCTGATAAGGTTTCTCAACCTCCTCTATGCCACTTGAAACTTCTTGTTTTTCTAGCTTTGTGATATAAAGCTTTCCATCTACACACAAGTTGACTCCATTCTGCTACTGACTCCGTTCTGCTACTGACTCCGTTCTGCTACTGACTCCGTTCTGCTACTGACTCCATTCTGCTACTGACTCCGTTCTGCTACTGACTTCATTCTGCTACTGACTCCATTCTGCTACTGACTCCGTTCTGCTACTGACTCCGTTCTGCTACTGACTCCGTTCTGCTACTGACTCCATTCTGCTACTGACTCCGTTCTGCTACTGACTCCATTCTGCTACTGACTCCCCTCATAATATAGTCTCATTAATAACTCTGATTGGAGTTAATAAATCAAATCAAATCAAATCAAATCAAATTGTATTGGCCACATGCGCCGAATACAACAGGTGCAGACATTACAGTGAAATGCTTACTTACAGCCCTTAACCAACAGTGCATTTATTTTTAATAAAAAAGTAAAATAAAACAACAACAAAGAAGTGTTGAGAAAAAAAGAGCAGAAGTAAAATAAAATAACAGTAGGGAGGCTATATATACAGGGGGGTACCGGTGCAGAGTCAATGTGCGGGGGCACCGGCTAGTTTAGGTAGTTGAGGTAATATGTACATGTGGGTAGACTTAAAGTGACTATGCATAAATAATGAACAGAGTAGCAGCAGCGTCCCAAAAATATTTTGGGTTGTGGTGGGGTACGACAGTTGAACTAAGCTCACGGGGCATTTATAAGTTACATTATAAAATAATCATTGAGTACATATCACTACGTCCAGAAATGGATGTAGCTTCTGCAGATTGCAGCTTTAAGGGTCTGTGTCTGTTTGTGTCTGCTCTACTGGCGTTCACACAGCTGATAAGGTTTCTCAACCTCCTCTATGCCACTTGAAACTTCTTGTTTTTCTAGCTTTGTGATATAAAGCTTTCCATCTACACACAAGTTGACTCCATTCTGCTACTGACTCCATTCTGCTACTGACTCCGTTCTGCTACTGACTCCGTTCTGCTACTGACTCTGTTCTGCTACTGACTCCGTTCTGCTACTGACTCCGTTCTGCTACTGACTCCATTCTGCTACTGACTCCATTCTGCTACTGACTCCATTCTGCTACTGACTCCGTTCTGCTACTGACTCCATTATGCTACTGACTCCATTCTGCTACTGACTCCATTCAGCTACTGACTCCATTCTGCTACTGACTCCGTTCTGCTACTGACTCCGTTCTGCTACTGACTCCGTTCTGCTACTGACTCCGTTCTGCTACTGACTCCGTTCTGCTACTGACTCCATTCTGCTACTGAGTTCATTCTGCTACTGACACCATTCTGCTACTGACTCCGTTCTGCTACTGACTTCATTCTGCTACTGACTCCATTCTGCTACTGACTCCGTTCTGCTACTGACATCATTCTGCTACTGACTCCATTCTGCTACTGACACCATTCTGCTACTGACTCTGTTCTGCTACTGACTCCATTCTGCTACTGACTCCGTTCTGCTACTGACTCCGTTCTGCTACTGACTCCATTCTGCTACTGACTCCATTCTGCTACTGACTCCCCTCATAATATAGTCTTATTAATACATCTGATTGGAGTTATTAAATCAAACAACAACAAAGAAGTGTTGAGAAAAAAAGAGCAGAAGTAAAATAAAATAACAGTAGGGAGGCTATATATACAGGGGGGTACCGGTGCAGAGTCAATGTGCGGGAGCACCGGCTAGTTGAGGTAGTTGAAGTAATATGTACATGTGGGTAGAGTTAAAGTGACTATGCATAAACAATTAACAGAGTAGCAGCAGCGTAAAAAGATGGGGTGGGGGGGGCAGTGCAAATAGTCCGGGTAGCCATGATTAGCTGTTCAGGAGTCTTATGGCTTGGGGGTAGAAGCTGTTGAGAAATCATTTGGACCTAGACTTGGCACTCCGGTACCGCTTGCCGTGCGGTAGCAGAGAGAACAGTCTATGACTAGGGGTGGCTGGAGTCTTTGACAATTTGAGGGCCTTCCTCTGACACCGCCTGGTACAGAGGTCCTGGATGGCAGGAAGCTTGGCCCCAGTGATGTACTGGGCCGTACGCACTACCCTCTGTAGTGCCTTGCGGTCGGAGGCCAAGCAGTTGCCATACCAGGCGGTGATGCAACCAGTCAGGATGCTCTCGATGGTGCAGCTGTAGAATTTTTTTGAGGATCTGAGGACCCATGCCAAATCTTTTTCAGTCTCCTGAGGGGGAATAGGCTTTGTCGTGCCCTCTTCACGACTGTCTTGGTGTGTTTGGACCATGATAGTTTGTTGGTGATGTGGACACCAAGGAACTTGAAGCTCTCAACCTGTTCCACTACAGCCCTGTCGATGAGAATGGGGGCGTGCTCAGTCCTCTTTTATTTCCTGTAGTCCACAATCATCTCCTTTGTCTTGGTCACGTTGAGGGAGAGGTTGTTATCCTGGCACCACACGGCCAGGTCTCTGACCTCCTCCCTATAGGCTGTCTCATTGTTGTCGGTGATCAGGCCTACCACTGTTGTGTCGTCGGCAAACTTAATGATGGTGTTGGAGTCGTGCCTGGCCATGCAGTCATGGGTGAACAGGGAGTACAGGAGGGGACTGAGCACGCACCCCTGAGGGGCCCCCGTGTTGAGGATCAGTGTGGCAGATGTGTTGTTACCTACCCTTACCACCTGGGGGCGGCCAGTCAGGAAGTCCAGGATCCAGTTGCAGAGGGAGGTGTTTAGTCCCAGGATCCTTAGCTTGGTGATGAGCTTTGAGGGCACTATGGTGTTGAATGCTGAGCTGTAGTCAATGAATAGCATTCTCACGTAGGTGTTCCTCTTGTCCAGGTGGGAAAGGACAGTGTGGAGTGCAATAGAGATTGCATCATCTGTGGATCTGTTGGGGCGGTATGCAAATTGGAGTGGGTCTAGGGTTTCTGGGATAATGGTGTTGATGTGAGCCATGACCAGCCTTTCAAAGCACTTCATGGCTACAGACGTCAGTGCTACGGGTCGGTAGTCATTTAGGCAGGTTATCTTAGAGTCCTTGGGCACGGGGACTATGGTGGTCTGCTTGAAACATGTTGGTATTACAGACTCAGTCAGGGACGTGTTAAAAATGTCAGTGAAGACACTTGCCAGTTGGTCAGCACATGCTCGGAGTACACGTCCTGGTAATCCGTCTGGCCCTGCGGCCTTGTGAATGTTGACCTGCTTAAAAGTCTTACTCACATCGGCTACGGAGAGCGTGATCACATAGTCATCCGGAACAGCTGGTGCTCTCATGCATGCTTCAGTGTTGCTTGCCTCGAAGCGAGCATAGAAGTGGTTTAGCTCGCCTGGAAGTCTTGTGTCGCTGGGAAGCTCGCGGCTGTGCTTCCCTTTGTAGTCTGTAATAGTTTTCAAGCCCTGCCACATCCGACGAGCATCAGAGCCGGTGTAGTACGATTCAATCTTAGTCCTGTATTGACTCTTTGCCTGTTTGATGGTTCGTCGGAGGGCATAGCGGGATTTCTTATGCCCTCCGACGAACCATCAAACAGACAGAGTCAATACAGGACTAAGATTGAATCGTACTACACCGGCTCTGACGCTCGTCGGATTTCATTGGAGTTATTATATTTCATTCATATTGGAGTTTTGATTTTCAAAAGTGTGTAACTAGGTGCAGTGCTCTTTGTGTCCTTGTTATAGCAGTGATTGAAACTCCTCATGACGCACTAAAGCAGAACACACATTGTGCTTTTCCAAGGTCCATCCTTGTAGATGGTCTACATCTAGTTGCTGTATAAAACCATGGTCAGAAGTAAGACATGATCTCGCCATCACGGTTGACAACTCCGTTGTGTCCTCCTCCCAGAGTGCGAAGAGCCTTGGCGTGACCCTGGACAACACCCTGTTGTTCTCTGCTAACATCAAGGCGGTGACCCGATCCTGTAGGTTCATGCTCTACAACATTCGCAGAGTATGACCCTGCCTTACACAGGAAGCGGCACAGGTCCTAATCCAGGCACTTGTCATCTCCCGTCTGGATTACTGCAACTCGCTGTTGGCTGGGCTCCCTGCCTGTGCCATTAAACCCCTACAACTCATCCAGAACGCCGCAGCCCGTCTGGTGTTCAACCTTCCCAAGTTCTCTCACGTCACCCCGCTCCTCCGCACACTCCACTGGCTTCCAGTTGAAGCTCACATCTGCTACAAGGTCATGGTGCTTGCCTACGGAGCTGTGAGGGGAACGGCACCTCCGTACCTTCAGGCTCTGATCAGTCCCTACACCCAAACGAGGACATTGTGTTCATCCACCTCTGGCCTGCTGGCTCCCCTACCTCTGCGGAAGCACAGTTCCCGCTCATCCCAGTCAAAACTGTTCGCTGCTCTGGCACCCCAATGGTGGAACAAGCTCCCTCATGACGCCAGGACAGCGGAGTCACTCACCACCTTCCGGAGACATTTGAAACCCCACCTCTTTAAGGAATACCTGGGATAGGATAAAGTAATCCTTCTACCCCCCTTAACCCCCAAAAAAAAAAAAAAAAAAAAAAAAAAAGAAGAGACAAAACATTGTAAAGTGGTTATCCCACTGGCTATAAGGTGAATGCACCAATTTGTAAGTCGCTCTGGATAAGAGTGTCTGCTAAATGACGTAAATGTAAAAATGTAAATGTAAATAGCCTGTCTTAATGCCTCTATTTCTGAGGTAAAGCAAACAGTAGTAATGATCTGATATAGATGTAGCAGTGTACTTCTCTATTTCTGGGGTAAAGCAAACAGTAGTAATGATCTGATATAGATGTAGCAGTGTACTTATCTATTTCTGGGGTAAAGCAAACAGTAGTAATGATCTGATATAGATGTAGCAGTGTACTTCTCTATTTCTGGGGTAAAGCAAACAGTAGTAATGATCTGATATAGATGTAGCAGTGTACTTCTCTATTTCTGGGGTAAAGCAAACAGTAGTATTGATCTGATATAGATGTAGCAGTGTACTTCTCCTTGTAGCGGTGTACATGATATAGCTTGTATTGGAAGAGGCCACCCACACACTATAAACGTACTTATGTGAGGGAAACGTCAGACTGAGGGACACATTTCATCAATGATTCACCAAACCTGTGTTAGCGAGGAGCAGTGTCTTGCGGTCGGGTCCAGCATTCTCGTAGGAGATGTCCATCTTAAAGGTCTCATTCTCCAGGGCAGCTGGTGGTGAGGACACTGAGAAGGTCACAACCCATTATGCAAAGTTATAAATAATGGTTAATTTAATGAATATTATACAATTAAGGGGTACTAAACAAGGTTGCTCCCTATCATCTTATTTATTCTAGCAGTCAAAATATTAGCAAAACATTAAATTTTTAACCCATAGGTGTTCCTGCTTACGGACGACTAAAGCTGCCATATGAATGACGAAGAAAAATGAGACCTCCTCCTCCTCTTCTTCCACTGGAGAGGACTGGGGGAGAGAAGGAAGGAGTGAGGAGGAGGGGTGGGAGAGAGGAGGAGAGGTGGGAGAGAGGAGGAGAGGTGGGAGAGAGGAGGAGAGGTGGGAGAGAGGAGGAGAGAGGAGGAGGGGTGGGAGACAGGAGGAGGGTTGGGAGAGAGGAGGAGAGGTGGGAGAGAGGAGGAGAGAGGAGGAGGGGTGGGAGACAGGAGGAGGGGTGGGAGAGAGGAGGAGGGGGTGGGAGAGAGGAGGAGAGGTGGGAGAGAGGAGGAGGGGTGGGAGACAGGAGGAGGGGTGGGAGAGAGGAGGAGGGGTGGGAGAGAGGAGGAGAGAGGAGGAGGGGTTGGAGGGAGGAGAGAGGAGGAGGGGGTGGGAGAGAGGAGGAGGGGTGGGAGAGAAGAGGAGAGGTGGGAGAGAGGAGGAGAGAGGAGGAGGGGTGGGGAGACAGGAGGAGGGGTGGGAGAGAGGAGGAGGGGGTGGGAGAGAGGAGGAGAGAGGAGGAGGGGTTGGAGGCAGGAGAGAGGAGGAGGGGTGGGAGAGAGGAGGAGGGGTGGGAGAGAGGAGGAGGGGTGGGAGAGAGGAGGAGAGAGGAGGATGGGTGGGAGAGAGGAGGAGGGGTGGGAGAGAGGAGGAGGGGTGGGAGAGAGGGAAGTGAGAAATGAACATCACCCTCTCTCCTCTGTTTTATCCTGTTTCCTCTCCACAATCGCTAGACTTCTCTCAGTAGAAGGCTGTAGGGTTATAGGACTGTTCATCTCAGAATTCCCCACTGTCACTGTTCAGGAGATATACGTACAGTATATTATATATTAATATTATATTATATGTGAAAAACTTCACAGGGCTCCAAAATGTGTTTGTGGGTGTTGATGTCGTTACCACACTGTTTTTTTAAGATCAAATAGTTTTCCCTCTGTTTCAGACAGTGTGCCACTGTTAAGCATAGTCTGGAGTCAACAGGTTTGCCTTCGGAGGATAACCTGTGTGGTGTGTGCTTACAGTGAAGCCGAGTGTCAGACTGGTCCTTGTTTTTGTGGGAAGTGTTGAGTTTATGACGAGGTTCACCCATAATAAAAGCGTACCTACACATTTGGTAACACGTTGACAAAGTGGAAGTTAGGCTATATAACAATGACCATAAGCATGGCTTACCTTCAGGAGATCCACAATGACCATAAGCATGGCTTACCTTCAGGAGATCCACAATGACCATAAGCATGGCTTACCTTCAGGAGATCCACAATGACCATAAGCATGGCTTACCTTCAGGAGATCCACAATGACCATAAGCATGGCTTACCTTCAGGAGATCCACAATGACCATAAGCATGGCTTACCTTCAGGAGATCCACAATGACCATAAGCATGGCTTACCTTCAGGAGATCCACAATGACCATAAGCATGGCTTACCTTCAGGAGATCCACAATGACCATAAGCATGGCTTACCTTCAGGAGATCCACAATGACCATAAGCATGGCTTACCTTCAGGAGATCCACAATGACCATAAGCATGGCTTACCTTCAGGGAGATCCACAATGACCATAAGCATGGCTTACCTTCAGGAGATCCACAATGACCATAAGCATGGCTTACCTTCAGGAGATCCACAATGACCATAAGCATGGCTTACCTTCAGGAGATCCACAATGACCATAAGCATGGCTTACCTTCAGGAGATCCACAATGACCATAAGCATGGCTTACCTTCAGGAGATCCACAATGACCATAAGCATGGCTTACCTTCAGGAGATCCACAATGACCATAAGCATGGCTTACCTTCAGGAGATCCACAATGACCATAAGCATGGCTTACCTTCAGGAGATCCACAATGACCATAAGCATGGCTTACCTTCAGGAGATCCACAATGACCATAAGCATGGCTTACCTTCAGGAGATCCACAATGACCATAAGCATGGCTTACCTTCAGGAGATCCACAATGACCATAAGCATGGCTTACCTTCAGGAGATCCACAATGACCATAAGCATGGCTTACCTTCAGGAGATCCACAATGACCATAAGCATGGCTTACCTTCAGGAGATCCACAATGACCATAAGCATGGCTTACCTTCAGGAGATCCACATAAAATGTAAAAGTATTTTCAAACACCGAGATGATGTTGGTTTTGCTGTGACATAGCTACCCAGAATGTGTTTACTTTAAAGGCTTTAATGTATCATTATGTGTGCCTGTAGGTTCTAGGATATGCTAATATGATTGCGACTGTGTTCATTGGTCGTTTGTTTACCCATCAACAGGCTCTACTACACCAATCACAAAGGAGGACCTGCAGGCGGTGACCAATGACAAGAGCGACACGTCCAACCGCACCATTACCTTCAACGTGATTCGTCGACCAAAACTAGGCAGACTGGTGACGGTGCTGGCTGACAATATTACTGTAGACGTCTCCTCCTTCACACAGACAATGGTAAGAGCAGAATATAACAACTAAGCCTAAACCTTATCTACACACACACACCATGGTAAGAGCAGAACCTGAGATAGTAGTAAGAGTGCTGATTTAGGATCTGTTTTCATAATGAATAAGATTACGTGGACGGGGGGGACGGGGGGGTTGGGGGGGTGGGACCAGGGTCCATATTCATACAACGCTGAGTTGGAGTGCTGGTAAAGGATCAGTTTCGCCTTTTTAGATAATAATTAATATGATTAAATAGACAGGGGGGGGGGACCTGATCCAGGATCAGCACTACTGCTCTGAGACTCTTGATACATACAGCCGAAGTAGTTTATAGGAGAAGACAAAACAAGACTCTTCTTGTGTATTCTGATTCATTTATCCAGTAAAACAATATTTATGGTGAGAAACAAACAGAAGGAAACTCCACAGGATATAAATTCCAATTCAGTGCCGGAACAATGTTGTTTGGCCTTGACCAGAAGCGTGGTCAGTGTTTTTGATTGGATAAGGCCCCAGGTCACACTCTCTACAGCTGAGTAAATAGACATGCATTATAAATCTGTAATCCATTCTGAATATCAGCCACAGACTAGATCTTCTCTAGCGGAAGAAGCGACTCATGTGAAGTCTTCATGTCTTCAATTATTCGTTGATGGGATGTTTTTACCAAAGTTCTGATGTTCAGTGTTTTGTCTAACACTTTTTTAGTGTTTTGGTTCCATTGAAAAGGGGTTACAAAAGTGGTGAATTCCGGGCTTGCCCGTCCGATCTTCACTGATTTCTGGTCTCTGTGTGTCTCAGGTGGACCAGCGGGAGATTCTGTACATCCAGAGTCTCGTGGCGTCGGTTGGCTGGTCCGCCATGGACTCAATGACCTTCTCAGTGTCCTCACCACCAGCTGCCCTGGAGAATGAGACCTTCAAGATGGACATCTCCTACGAGAATGCTGGACCCGACCGCAAGACACTGCTCCTCGCTAACACAGGTTTGGTGAATAATTGATGAAATGGGTGAAGAACCACAACCCATTATGCAAAGTTATAAATAATGGTTAATTTAATGAATATTATACAATTAAGGGGTACTAAACAAGGTTGCCCCCTATCAGCTTATTTATTCTAGCAGTCAAAATATTAGCAAATCATTAAATTTTTTAACCCATAGGTGTTCCTGCTTACGGACGACTAAAGCTGCCATAATTAGAGTTAAATAAATGCACACATAAACAAAAATAAATGCAAGAATAACTAAATAAATGGAGACATAAATAGATAAATAAATAAATGGATGAATGATTGCAAACATACAGTGCATTCGGAAAGTATTCAGACCCCTTGACTTTTCCCACATTTTGTTACGTTACAGCCTTATTCTAAAATTGAATGACAAAGCAAAAACAGGTTTTTAGAAATGTTTGCAAATGTATAAAAAAAACGGAAATATCACATTTATAATAATAATAATATGCCATTTAGCAGACGCTTTTATCCAAAGCGACTTACAGTCATGCGTGCATACATTTTTGTGCATGGGTGGTCCCGGGGATCGAACCCACTACCCTGGCGTTACAAGCGCCGTGCTCTACCAATTGAGCTACAGAGGACATTTACATAAGTATTCAGACCCTTTACTCAGTACTTTGTTAAAGCACCTTTGGCAGTGATTACAGCCTCATGTCTTCTTGGGTATGATGCAACAAGCTTGGCACACCAGTATTTGGGGAGTTTCTCCCATTCTTCTCTGCAGATCCTCTTAAGCTCTGTCAGGTTGAATGGGGAGCGTTGCTGCACAGCTATTGTCAGGTTTCTCCAGAGATGTTTGATCGGGTTCAAGACCGGGCTCTGGCTGGGCCACTCAAGGACATTCAGAGACTTCTCCCGAAGCCACTCCTGCGTTGTCTTGGCTGTGTGCTTAGGGTCGATGTCCTGTTGGAAGGTGAACCTTCGCCCCAGTCTGAGGGCTGAGCGCTCTGGAGCAGGTTTTCATCAAGGATCTCTCTGTACTTTGCTCCGTTCATCTTTCCCTCGATCCTGACTAGTCTCCCAGTCCCTGCCTTTGAAAAACATCCGCACAGCATGATGTTGCCACCGCCATGCTTCACCGTAGGGATGGTGCCAGGTTTCCTCCAGACGTGACGCTTGGCATTCAGGCCAAAGAGTTCAATCTTGGTTTCAACAGACAAGAGAATCTTGTCTCATGGTCTGAGTCCTTTAGGTGCCTTTTGGCAAACTCCAAGTGGGCTGTCATGTGCCTTTTACTGAAAAGTGGCTTCCGTCTGGCTACTCTGCCATAAAGGCCTGATTGGTGGAGTGCTGCAGAGATGGTTGTCCTTCTGGAAGGTTCTCCCATCTCCACAGAGGAACTCTGGAGCTCTGTCAGAGTGACGATCGGGTTCTTGGTCACCTCCCTGACCAAGGCCCTTCTCCCCGGATTGCTCAGTTTGGCCGGGCGACCAGCTCTAGGAAGAGTCTTGGTGGTTCCAAACTTCTTCCATTTAAGAGTGATGGAGGCCACTGAGTTCTTGGGGACCTTCAAGACTGCAGAAATGTTTTGGTACCCTTCCCCAGATCTGTGCCTCGACACAATCCTGTCTCGGAGCTCTACGGACAATTCCTTCGACCTCATGGCTTGGTTTTTGTTCTGACATGCACTGTCAACTGTGGGACCTTTATATAGACAGGTGTGTACCTTTCCAAATCATGTCCAATCAATTGAATTTACCACAGGTGGACTCCAATCAATTTGTAGAAACATCTCAAGGATTATCAATGGAAACAGGATGCACCTGAGCTCAATTTCGAGTCTCATAGCAAAGATTCGGAA
This sequence comes from Coregonus clupeaformis, assembly GCF_020615455.1. Taxonomy (NCBI): domain Eukaryota; kingdom Metazoa; phylum Chordata; class Actinopteri; order Salmoniformes; family Salmonidae; genus Coregonus; species Coregonus clupeaformis. Next base: position 22,332,722 of record NC_059207.1, read on the forward strand.
TATTTACGTAAATAAGGTATCTTTTTTTAATATATACATTTATATATACATTTGCATACGTTTCAAAAAAACTGTTTTCGCTTTGTCATTATGGGGTATTGTGTGTAGATTGATGAGTATTTTTATTTATTTAATACATTTTAGAATAAGGCTGTAACATAATAATAATGTATGAAAATGGAAGGGGTCTGAATACTTTCTGAATGCACTGTAATTATGGCAGCTTCGGTCCTCCATACCTGCTTGTCTCTCGTTGCGTTCTAGGTGCTGTGGTGACCGAGGGTGACAGCATCGTCATCGACAAGTCCAAGCTGGATGCGTCTAACCTTATGTCCAAGCTGCCCACACCCCAGCGCAGCTCCCACGAGATCTGGTTCCAGGTAAAGTCTCTACCCCAGCATGGGGTCGTCGTGGTGGGAGAGAGGAACCTCACCGTGGAGAAACCCAACTTCTCACAGTACATCCTCAACAAGTATGGCATCACGTACCGCCACGACGACTCCGAGACGCTCCACGACCGCTTTCTCTTCGTCACCTGGCTGAACCCCAAGGGTAAGCCGGCGCAGCGCCCTCTGGACGACAACCAGGTACTTAATGTTGCTAACCTACTGTACCTTGTATTTTGCACAAATTTAGTCAACTGTTTATTTCTGGACTGGTACAGGTCTGTTATTTTTTAATTGGCATTTTTTGTCTGTATGAACTTTGTGTATGCTGCAAAATGAATTGCCTCATTGAGGATATTGAAGTTCTGCTTCAAACTCTAAAGCAGAAGACAAGTTTCCATTCGACAAAATAAAGTATTATTCTTCTTCTTCTCTAATCAGGTTCTGGAGGAGTGGTTCAACATCACGGTGATCCCAGTCAACGACCAGCCGCCCGTTCTGAAGACCAAAGCCCCCAGCCTGAGCGTGGTGCAGGGGGACACAGTGGCCCTGGGGCCGGAGAACCTCAACGTGGAAGACTTGGACAACCCTTCAGAGGACATCCAGTACACTGTCATCAGCAAGCCCAACAATGGCTATCTGGCCCTGGGAGGAAGCCTTAACGAGTCTGTGGTGTCGTTCACTCAGGCTCAGATCAACAGTGGGAAGGTGTACTTTGTCCATGATGGAAGCCATGCTTCTGGGGTGTTTTATTTTAGTGTTTCCGATGGCCATCACAAACCGGTCTATAAGCTCTTCAACCTCGAGGTGACGGAGATCACCATCTCCCTTGTCAATAACACTGGGCTGTCTCTGGAGCAGGGACAGACATCCGCGGTTTTAACCCATGGGAGTCTGGTGGCAGAGACCAACGGGAAAAACACAACGGTTCACTACCGAATCACCGCGGCGCCACGGTACGGCAAGATCCTTTGGCTGGATGACCAGGAGGTCAGCCAGTTTGAGCAGGAGGACTTAAGGACGGGTAGCTTGTTTTATCACATGACGACCCTCACATCTGGTCAGGACAGCTTTGAGTTCACCGCGTTTACATCGGAAGCTAACCTGACAAACCAGGTTTTCAACATCACAGTTAAGCCCCTGGTCAGGTTTGGTAAGGGGGTGAGAATACCCAATGGCATCGTGGTCAAACTCAACACTGGTTTCCTCAACGCAACTGAGCTGGCTTCTCTATCCGTCAGTGACCCTTTCTTCGAGGTCGTCTCTCATCCAAAGTATGGCAAGCTGGTCCGAGGAAAACCCAAAGCTGGTAAGAAAACCGAGCCACTGGAGTCTTTCTTCTTTCAGGATGTGAAGCAGGAGAGGCTATCCTTTGAGCTCAACGCTAACATGACTGGAGTGCAGGAGCTGAACGACTCTTTGGTGTTCATCCTGAAAGCGGAGAACGTCCCACCTGCCAGGGGAGAGTTCCGGTTCACTGTCGTTCCATACGATCCATCGCTAGTCCGAACCACAGAGAGTCCCATCCTGACCACCAGCAGTCCTTTCTCTCAGCCTCTGAACCAAACGAACCAAACAACAATGTTTGGTGTTGGGACAGCACTACCTTCCCTGTCCACCTCCCTCCTCTCCACACAGAGACCCAGCAAGACCCACCAGAAGTTCAAAGGTCGCAACCGCTGGGGGAACACCAACCGGAACGACTCGGTAGGTACAGGTACTACTCTGGGCAAGCCCACCCTGAGTAAAGGAGATGACAATGAGATCCCCTTTGTGAATACACCGGTCCGAGTAGAGTCGTACCCTCAGAAGACCTCCAACCCGATATTGGTTGTCCTACCTCTCCTGGCGCTGCTCCTATTGGTCATCATCCTGGTGGTGCTGGTTCTCCTGCTGCGACGCAACAGGAAGAGGAAACAGAAACCTCTCACCCCGAAGCCACCACCCTCACCCTCGCCCTCAACCCCACCGGCCTATAACGGCAAGTCGCAGAGGAGCGTGGCTGTTCCCACGGTAACAGTGACTCCGCTGAGCCCCAGTAGCCCTGCCCTGGACAGACTGCTTCCTTCAGCCAATCAGGGATTAGTTAGCAACTCCGCATCACTGCCACTCTGCTCGTGGCACGGTGTAGATCCAGAGAGTTCAGCCCAGATCATTAGGACCACACCCCCCACTCTACAGCAGAACCAGTACTGGGTATGACCCTGTAGCCGCTGCCACCTAGGGGTTGGATGTGGAAGTGGACTGTCTACCCTGTACACTAAGATCCTTTCCTAACACCCCCACCAACCCCACTGATCGTTCTACTGCAAACCATGACACTACTGGACTAGTTGTGTTGTGATATAATCAAAGCATTTTCTACTGAAGGCTAAGCACAATCAGTACTGGGAATGGCAACCACTATCCCCACTTTGCAATCTAATCAGTAGCTGGTAGCCTATGACTGCTGGACCTAACAAACCACTAGTCCACCTCACCTCTACCAACCACTAGAAACACGTCTGGCTGGCCGTAAAACATAATTCATGTTCAGTATTACTATTGCAGAAGTTACCCCTCCAACCGTGACCCAGTGTGGGGTTTCAAACAAACCGTAATGCTGGACATTGCACTGCACAGCTCAAGTGTAAATTACCTAAAAAAAAAAAAAGCAAATAGAATATTATAAAAATAGAATACAACTTTATTGTCCATTAGTTAGAACACAATATGTATTCTGCCTTTCTCAACACCCCCATATACACAAGTGAAAAGACAAGTGCAAGTGTGATGTTGGCGCAATGTGAATCCCAGCCATAGTGACTCTACAATACACTATAACTACGTTGTTCAGATTGATGTTGCCAGCATGGGTACTTGGTTGATGTATCTTCCATTAAGTCCTTCTCGTTGGATTATTATGAGCAATGGATAACCATAGTAGTTCAGAAAGGAGAAACACAGCGTAGAAATGTGTTAAACCATTTATTAAAGAATGAATAATGCAAGTCTTGGCGATATAGCCTCTGCTCCTTCAGGGGGTAGCTCACTGCCCAAGCAAAGCGTCATTATATTAAAAAAATGACCTACAAGGAGTGAGCGTGGTAAACTATACCAATCCCCCAAAACAGCAGAATGCCAGACGACTATGTGTAGCTACGACAGAAAGCGCTGTTTAGATATGATCAAATAGACCAGCTAAAGTAATCCTACCATTACAAGACTATGTACTATGTGTGAATATGACCCGTGTGTAGCATGAGCTGGCAAACGTATGTCCTGTTTTTCTCAAATAACGCACCGCCGGGTACCCACGGTTGAAGCAAGATGAGCTGTCATCTTGGTAAATGGGAATATTCTACCTATCTAACTACCAACCGTAAGCAGTACGAACCCAGCCGCCCTGGAGAAGCACCGCCGGGTGCGCTCGGCTGAAACTAAATGAGTAATCATCAGGTGGGTCTAAATGAAAATATTTCATTTTCTAACAAGCAACCTTAAGCAATGTGACCCAGCCAACCCCCCTGCAGCTATATGCAATGTACTTTAAACCAAGTAGCCAGCAAAGATATGACAACGTGTATGCTATTGGCCACGGCTGACATCATCATAGCAAACTTAATGAGGCATGGTGCTGGCAGGTAAACTGAGGTAATATGTACATGTGGGTAGAGTTAAAGTGACTATGCATAAATAATAAACAGAGTAGCAGCAGCGTAAAAATATGGGGGTGGGGGGGGTGGGGGGCAGTGCAAATAGTCCGGGTAGCCATGATTAGCTGTTCAGGAGTCTTATGGCTTGGGGGTAGAAGCTGTTGAGAAGCCTTTTGGACCTATACTTGGCACTCGGGTACAGCTTGCCGTGCGGTAGCAGAGAGAACAGTCTATGACTAGGGTGGCTGGAGTCTTTGACAATTTTGAGGGCCTTCCTCTGACACCGCCTGGCATAGAGGTCCTGGATGGCAGGAAGCTGTAGCAGCCTGAGCATTGGGAACAAAGTATACAATGCTCCCAAGACTAATCTGCTAGCTACGACTGACAACAGTAGAGCAGCGAGGTGGATTGATCCTCGCGACCCATGACATCCGCTCAGCAGCCAGACATGAGCATATTGAACGACCGGGCGAGGTTCAACACAGTTAGCGAGCATTTGCTAAGAAAATGTCATACCAGAAAGCAGCAGCATAGTGAGCAAGTAGCATCAATCCAGTAAAAGAAGCAAACGCATGCTAGCAGTAGCAACAGGATGTGGCAACAGGATGTGTGAGCAGAACCGGTCATCTTAAATATACCGCCAAATAAGGTGGGCGTGATTGTTACTAGCATCTAATTGGTTGCAGTCTCAGGCAGGCACTCTTTCTGAACTGGCTTGGCTTTATTGGATGTAACCATATTTGCGTACAAATGTGTAGAATGGCTTGATACTGTGAATTACGAAACACACTTGGCATGTTTCCATTGACCCAGGCTTATTCTACAAAAGCAATGTTTAATGGAAATGGAAGATAGACGTTTTCAAAAAATCAACAACAGTTTTTATCTGTTCAAGAGGGGTAGATTTTTATTTTGTCTAACTTTTTTTATTGCGACATATGATGGAAACTGTGTTTTTCTAATAAATGATGATAGCGTATACTTTTGAAGGTGGGCGGGGCATGTGATGGCATCGCGTAACTATAAGCTCCACTCAACATTTAATTCTTAAATGCCTTCTTCGTGCTAAATCTATTATTTCAGATCTTGCAGTGCAAGTTTCACCATGGCACAGACCGTGGCGATACGTTGGCACATGATAATTATTAGAATATGGCAAATGTCAGTCAATTATTGGATTTTATCCATGCTAGCTTTCGAGGGCTACCTGAGACATGACATACAGTCTGTCGCCAATTTATTAATACCCAATTTGCCGAAATGGGTAATGGAAACACTTCAACTACTACATTCTTATTCGAAACTAGGTTTTTGTGAAAACGTAATTTTTTTTTTTAGTTGTGACATCATTACATCCAGTTTTTTTTTTTTATCAACACAAGATAGTTAAATGGAAACAGCATTGTCGCATCTATTTGAGCATCTATTTTCTATGTGAACTTTCTAAATGTCGACTAGAATCACTGGACAAGTTAATGGAAACATAGCTACTGACACACTGAAATCTATTTATTTTTTTCAAAAATAAACAAATTTAATCGATTGATATGATTGTGCACATTTTATATATTAGTTATGTATTGTGTATTATCCTTAGAAGCAATTTTTTGTTGTTGCTTTTTTGTAAACTCAGGTATTCCTAAGAGATCATTGCTTGTATTTAAGTAAACGGTAGATATGAGGATTTGCATTGACTTTCGATTACTGGTGTTTGTGTGATTATGACATCACATATAGTACTATAACAATCATTGGATTTATAGCCAAGGAAATCCTTATAGTAATGTCCAATGTGGATGTTCATTTCAAGGGACAGACAACCTAATCTAGTGATTGTAATGAATTTTGGGTTGATAATTAGACCATAGTTGCTATTTTACTGTCAAAATAATACTCTTAGAATTTCCAGAATTGTTTTTCTCCAATAGAGATGAATTACATACATATTTATGTGCACTAACTAATATCACAGGGGTTGAACACCTGAGGAAGTGGAAATTCAAAAGACATTAACTAGATCGCTAACTCTAAATATAATACCCACCATAGGAGGCTGGTGAGGGGAGGACGGCTCATAGTAATGGCTGGAACGTAGTGTGGAATGGCATCAATGGAATGGCATCAAACACATGGAAACTCTGTGTTTGATGTGTTTGATACCATTCCATTAACTCCGTTCCAGCCATTACTATGAGCTGTCCTCCCTAATTAAGGTGCCACCAGCCTCCTGTGATACTCACTGCTAGTAGCCATGTGTTCTTCCAACAGTAAATGTAATGTACAAAAAAAAAAACGTTGCAGTTGTAGGCTACTACCCATGAGACCTATAGGCCTATTCACTCGCAATGGCCGGTGCGCATTTCGCACGCCCTCCGCTCCATATCTCAAAGCCATATCTTGGTTGTAAAATAGTTGCTACTGAGCTGAATATTGAGAGTTGAGAAATACAAATGATACCTCCAGAAAGCTGAGACCCTCCTGTCTTCGTCAGGGACAAGGGGACGAAGCTTCCAAAGCTGTGTTTTCCCGTAATTGCATTTTGAAATGTTATATGATCAGAACATATTTTTTCTCTCGAGCGCATGAGGGGAGAGAAGAGTGTCTCACTCATCACAGCAGCAGGCCCCAGCGAGGATAGAGGACCATGATCTTGTCTAGCTGATGATAGAATCGCCGCAGGTCTCTTTGCTGATGACGCGTTTTTGACTTTCAATGTGAGTTTGTGTGACCTCAGCTCAGCCTGACAAAACCAAGCCTCTGATCGGCCAAATGCTCATTTATAGATTAAGAGAGAAATTTCTGAAAAAAATATTGATTTAAAAAAAAATCTTAAATCTCATTGTTTTATTTACATATATATATATTTGTTAAATGTCTGTGTCAATTTCGACCAGCCCACCTAACTAAAAATGGTCCAGCCCATCTGGCATTTGCCAGAATTGCCAGATGGCCAATTCGCCCCTTGGTATTATTAAAGTATTACCTTTGGTACATTGTCAATCTTGTATTGGTGCATATTTCTTATTTTATGGTGTATAGTATCTTATATATTAAACCCATTCTTCTGTAAATACATATTTCAAGCCACGGTGGAAGATCCCTGTGTACCCCGGTACTGCTGTCATAACTGGTAATGCTGTCGTAACTGGTACTGCTGTCATAACTGGTACTGCTGTCGTAACTGGTACTGCTGTCGTAACTGGTACTGCTGTCGTAACTGGTACTGCTGTCATAACTGGTAATGCTGTCGTAACTGGTACTGCTGTCATAACTGGTACTGCTGTCGTAACTGGTACTGCTGTCGTAACTGGTACTGCTGTCGTAACTGGTACTGCTGTCGTAACTGGTAATGCTGTCGTAACTGGTACTGCTGTCATAACTGGTACTGCTGTCGTAACTGGTACTGCTGTCGTAACTGGTACTGCTGTCGTAACTGGTACTGCTGTCATAACTGGTAATGCTGTCGTAACTGGTACTGCTGTCATAACTGGTACTGCTGTCATAACTGGTACTGCTGTCGTAACTGGTACTGCTGTCGTAACTGGTACTGCTGTCGTAACTGGTACTGCAACTCTAAGATTTAGGTCTTTGTTACACTGTAAACCAGATTGTGTAAAATCTGCCCCCATGAAAGCCTACACCTCTTTAAAGTAGGCTACATGCTTGGTACTGCTTGGTACTATTCATTATTTTAAATTTCTACACTGAACAAAAATATAAACGCAACATGTAAAGTGTTGAGCTGAAATAAAATATCCCAGAAAATGTCCATACGAACAAAAGCGTATTTCTCTAAAATGTTTTGCACAAATGTGTTTACATCCCTGTTAGTGAGAATTTCTCCTTTGTCAAGATAATCCATCTACCTGACAGGTGTGGCATATCAAGAAGCTGATTAAACAGCATGATCATTACACAGGTGCACCTTGTGCTGGGGACAATAAAAGGCCACTCTAGAATGTGCAGTTTTGTCACTCAACACAATGCTACAGATGTCTCAAGTTTTGAGGGAGCGGGCAATTGGCATGCTGACTGCAGGAATGTCCACCAGAGCTGTTGCCAGATAATTTAATGTTAATTTCTACCAGAAGTCGCCTCCAACGTTGTTTTTGAGAATTTGTCAGTACGTCCAACCGGCCTCACAACCGCAGACTATGTGTATGGCGTCGTGTGGGCGAGTGGTTTGCTGATGTCACTGTTGTGAACAGAGTACCCCATGGGGAGGTTATGGTAAGGGTAGGCATAAGCTACGGACAACGAACACAATTGCATTTTATCGTTAGCAATTTGAACGATACCGTGATAAGATCCTGAGCCCCATTGTCGTGCCATTCATCCACCTCAATCACCTCATGTTTCAGCATGATAATGCACGGCCCCATGTCGCAAGGATCTGTACACAATTCCTGAAAGCTGAACATGTCCCAGTTCTTCCGTGGCCTTCCATGGCCTTCCATGGCCTGCATACTACCAGACGTGTACGACAGTGTGTTCCAGTTCCCGCCAATATCCAGCAACTTCACACAGCCATTGAAGAGGAGTGGGACAACATTCCACAGGCCACAATCAACAGCCTGATCAACTATGTGAAGGAGATGTGTCGCGCTGCATGAGGAAAATGGTGGTCACACCAGATACTGACTGGTGTTCTGATCCACACCCCTACTTTATTTTAAAGATATCTGTGATCAATAGATGCATATCTGTATTCCCAGTCATGTGATATCCATAGATTAGAGCCTAAATAAATTGATTTCAATTGACTGATTTCCTTATATGAACTGTAACTCAGTAAAATCATTGAAAATGCATGTTGCGTTTATATTTTTGTTCAGTATAATGAATGAATCGGGATTAATCGCATGGTTTTCTGTAGTTCATTGCGATTAATCAACATTTTTGAATTTGCTCAAATTTGGCCCTAAAGAAATATTTAAAAAGCAGTGCATTGATTTACAGGCAAACTATGCTTTCATTTTACGGGACAGAAACACAAAATAATCTGACACAAAATGCTCCCAATGTTTCAGTAGGTCTACTCCCTCTGATCAATGTTTCAGTAGACCTACTCCCTCTGATCAATGTTTCAGTAGACCTACTCCCTCTGATCAATGTTTCAGTAGGCCTACTCCCACATGTGCCGAATACAATGGGTGTAGACATTACCGTGAAATGCTTACTTACAGCCCTTAACCAACAACAAAAAAAGTACAATAAAACAACAACAAAAAAGTGTTGAGGGAAAAAAAGAGCAGCAGTAAAATAAAATAACAGTAGGGAGGCTATATACAGGGGGGTACCGGTGCAGAGTCAATGTGCAGGGGCACCGGCTAGTTGAGGTAGTTGAGGTAATATGTACAGTGAGGGAAAAAAGTATTTGATCCCCTGCTGATTTTGTACGTTTGCCCACTGACAAAGACATGATCAGTCTATAATTTTAATGGTAGGTTTATTTGAACAGTGAGAGACAGAATAACAAACAAAAAAATCCAGAAAAACGCATGTCAAAAATGTTATAAATTGATTTGCATTTTAATGAGGGAAATAAGTATTTGACCCCTCTGCAAAACATGACTTAGTACTTGGTGGCAAAAACCCTTGTTGGCAATCACAGAGGTCAGACGTTTCTTGTAGTTGACCATCAGGTTTGCACACATCTCAGGAGGGATTTTGTCCCACTCCTCTTTGCAGATCTTCTCCAAGTCATTAAGGTTTCAAGGCTGACGTTTGGCAACTCGAACCTTCAGCTCCCTCCACAGATTTTCTATGGGATTAAGGTCTGGAGACTGGCTAGGCCACTCCAGGACCTTAATGTGCTTCTTCTTGAGCCACTCCTTTGTTGCCTTGGCCGTGTGTTTTGGGTCATTGTCATGCTGGAATACCCATCCACGACCAATTTTCAATGCCCTGGCTGAGGGAAGGAGGTTCTCACCCAAGATTTGACGGTACATGGCCCCGTCCATCGTCCCTTTGATGCGGTGAAGTTGTCCTGTCCCCTTAGCAGGAAAACACCCCCAAAGCATAATGTTTCCACCTCCATGTTTGACGGTGGGGATGGTGTTCTTGGTGTCATAGGCAGCATTCCTCCTCCTCCAAACACGGCGAGTTGAGTTGATGCCAAAGAGCTCCATTTTGGTCTCATCTGACCACAATACTTTCACCCAGTTCTCCTCTGAATCATTCAGATGTTCATTGGCAAACTTCAGACGGGCCTGAATATGTGCTTTCTTGAGCATGGGGACCTTGCGGGCGCTGCAGGATTTCAGTCCTTCACAGCGTAGTGTGTTACCAATTGTTTTCTTGGTGACTATGGTCCCAGCTGCCTTGAGATCATTGACAAGATCCTCCCGTGTAGTTCTGGGCTGATTCCTCACCGTTCTCATGATCATTGCAACTCCACGAGGTGAGATCTTACATGGAGCCCCAGGCCGAGAGAGATTGACAGTTATTTTGTGTTTCTTCCATTTGCGAATAATCGCACCAACTGTGGTCACCTTCTCACCAAGCTGCTTGGCGATGGTCTTGTAGCCCATTCCAGCCTTGTGTAGGTCTACAATCTTGTCCCTGACATCCTTGGAGAGCTCTTTGGTCTTGGCCATGGTGGAGAGTTTGGAATCTGATTGATTGATTGCTTCTGTGGACAGGTGTCTTTTATACAGGTAACAAGCTGAGATTAGGAGCACTCCCTTTAAGAGTGTGCTCCTAATCTCAGCTCGTTACCTGTATAAAAGACACCTGGGAGCCAGAAATCTTTCTGATTGAGAGGGGGTCAAATACTTATTTCCCTCATTAAAATGCAAATCAATTTATAACATTTTTGACATGCGTTTTTCTGGATTTTTGTTGTTGTTATTCTGTCTCTCACTGTTCAAATAAACCTACCATTAAAATTATAGACTGATCATTATTTTGTCAGTGGGCAAACGTACAAAATCATTAGGGGATCAAATACTTTTTTCTCTCACTGTACATTTGGGTAGAGTTAAAGTGACTATGCATAAATAATTAACAGAGTAGCAGCAGCGTAAAAAGTTGGGGTGGGGGTGGGGGGGCAGTGCAAGTAGTCCGGGTAGCCATGATTAGCTGTTCAGGAGTCTTATGGCTTGGGGGTAGAAGCTGTTGAGAAGCCTTTTGGACCTAGACTTGGCGCTCCGGTACCGCTTGCCGTGCGGTAGCAGAGAGAACAGTCTATGACTAGGGTGGCTGGAGTCTTTGACAATTTTGAGGGCCGTCCTCTGACACCGCCTGGTATAGAGGTCCTGGATGGCAGGAAGCTTGGCCCCAGTGATGTACTGGGCCGTACGCACTACCCTCTGTAGTGCCTTGCGGTCGGAGGCCGAGCAGTTCCCATACCAGGTGGTGATGAACTAGTCACAAGTTGCTACAACTAGAATTGGGATCATTTGCTTAAATCGTTTGACCTGAGAACTACAACAAAAACAGTAGCTAAATGGGATGGATGTCCTGTTGTGATTTAAATCATTGTGGGACGTTAGAGTTCTATCAGGAGGCCTTCAGCCATGACATTGTAAACATTCTTTTGGTTGGCTAGCTAATGTTAGCATAACTAGCTAGCTACTTCTGTACAAATGATGTTTTTGCTGTTATCTTAAGAAACGCCTGGGAATGTGAATATGGTTGAACCTTCTGTATGTTTTCCTTCAAAAATTGTTGCTCAAAGCTGCTCGCGTAGTGGATTTGTGAGACGTACAGCGCTACGTAACAGCAGCTGCGCTACATAACTGAGGTATAATAAGAACTGGAGACTGCGTCCAAGATGTCCGACCGTTGTTTTCAAGGTATTCTACTCACGTTTGCATACGCCGATTCATGGACCGTCTATATCTGGGTTGGGTCTGGTTTATACGGACCAACATCAGATGCGCACTAGCACTTATTGAGCACTGGGAGCAGCGCCGACGTCATCCAAAAACATGGCAGACATTGGATGAATATAAAATGTTAATATATTTTGGCTGTGGGGGAAAAAATTGTCCTCAGCGACAATTATTTGAATAATTCTATGGATGTTTTGTGCACAAAGGTAATGTCTGAAGTGTCTTATTAGGAATTTTCAAATCTGACTTCTCTATGTGGCCGTCTATGGAAATTGTCTTTCTGGGTCGGGCGTCAGTTAAACTGCAGTACTGAAGCAAATCAGTAGGAGCAGTAAAAACCACGCTTCTAGACCGGAACCCTGGCCCCTTGGCTGCCACCGAGTGTAATGTCCATGCGGGTCCTTGCGATGAAAAATGGAGATGTGATTAACGTTTTATATATATATATATATATTTTTTTACAGCATAAAAAATGTAACGCGTTATTAACGCTTTAACTTTGACAGCCCCTTATTTCTAAGTTTGTTTGACCTTTTTTTTCAGTTTGAGGTCATTTTGCCTGTAGCGACACACCTAAAATATTAGTAAATATATTGTACAAATCTCTGACACTGGAGTGTATCTTTATCCACAGATATGTGGGTATCAATCTTTTGGCTATATAATCTGTATGCTGTGAGAGTTGCTAGAAAACCTTTTCAGGTAATAATTTCCTGTAGCTACACACATTTTACATTTTAGTCATTTAGCAGACGCTCTTATCCAGAGCGACTTACAGTTTGTGAGTGCATACATTTTTCATACTGCCCCCCCCGTGGGAATCGAACCCACAACCCTGGCGTTGCAAGCGCCATGCTCTACCAACTGAGCTACACGGGGCCCAATACACGGAAGAATATTGTATAAACATTTCTGACACTGAAGTACATCCGTATACTCTGGAAGTAATTAAACTGCTGTGCCATGCAGGCAAGTCACTCGTGATTCAAGTCAGTATTCACCGTCCATCCATGACTGAGGTGGGGCAACAGTGAGCGCTGTTACCTTCAAGTAGGTTTCGGTTATGCTAGAGCATGGTGGATGGGTGTAAGCATTTACCTCTGATTCCAAAGGTTGCATGTTCGAATCCAGCGATAGAAAGTTGTTTTTTATATTTTTGTTTTAAGCCTTAACCCTTACCTTAACCATTTGGAGTTAATGCCTAAACTTAACCTTAAACAATTTTGAAATATGACGTTTGGAACAACTTCGAAACTTTACGTTTGAGGAACATGGATGAACATATAATTCTGACATGAGACATTGAGAGCTTGTAGGTGCCATGACACTATCCATGTACTACTATTTATATACTGTACTGTACTACTGTACTACTGTACTGTACTACTGTACTGTACTACTGTACTACTATACTGTACTACTATACTGTACTACTATACTGTACTACTGTACTGTACTACTGTACTACTATACTGTACTACTATACTGTACTACTGTGCTGTACTACTATACTACTATACTGTACTACTATACTGTACTACTATACTGTACTACTGTGATGTACTACTGTACTACTATACTGTACTACTATACTGTACTACTGTGCTGTACTACTGTACTACTATACTGTACTACTATACTGTACTACTATGCTGTACTACTGTACTGTACTACTGTACTACTATACTGTACTACTATACTGTACTACTATACTACTATACTGTACTACTATACTGTACTACTATGCTGTACTACTGTACTGTACTACTGTACTACTATACTGTACTACTGTACTGTACTACTATACTACTATACTGTACTACTATACTACTATACTGTACTACTATGCTGTACTACTGTACTGTACTACTGTACTACTATACTGTACTACTGTACTGTACTACTGTACTACTATACTACTATACTGCACTACTGTACTACTGTACTACTATACTGTACTGCTGTACTACTATACTGTACTACTGTACTACTATATTGTACTACTATGCTGTACCACTGTACTACTATACTGCACTACTGTACTACTATATTGTACTACTATGCTGTACCACTGTACTACTATATTGTACTACTGTTCTACTATACTGTACTACTATACTGTACTACTATACTGCACTACTGTACTACTATATTGTACTACTATGCTGTACCACTGTACTACTATATTGTATTACTGTTCTACTATACTGTACTACTATACTGTACTACTATACTGCACTACTGTACTACTATATTGTACTACTATGCTGTACCACTGTACTACTATATTGTACTACTGTACTACTATACTGTACTACTTTACTGTACTACTGTTCTACTATACAGTACTACTATACTACTGTATTACTACTGTAGTTGTATCTGATATAATAATCCAAGCCTTTTCTACTGAAGCCGAAGGCCGTCCTGTACAGTATATGTATCCATGTTTTACTTTGATTATGACCTAACCTTTTATGGTATAACCTATGGAACAGAATGGTCCTATTTTTATTTAAACGTGATTTTTTATAAATGCATCACACTGACATGACTCTGTGTTGTATTTAAGTTAATAAGTTATAACCAGTAACACATATCAGCAATATATTAACAGTACTGTGTATATGTATGTATGTATATATATATATATATATATATATATATATATATATATATACAGTACCAGTCAAAAGTTTGGACACACCTACTCATTCAAGGGTTTTTCTTTATTTTTACTATTTTATACATTGTAGAATAATACTGAATACATCAAAACTATGAAATACACATATGGAATCATGCAGTAACCAAAAAAGTGTCAAGGAAATCAAAATATATTTTATATTTGAGATTCTTCAAAGTAGCCACCCTTTGCCTTGATGACTACAAAGAGAAACGACAGGCCATCATTACCTTAAGACATGAAGGTCAGTCAATGTGGAACATTTCTTCAAGTGCAGTCGCAAAAACCATCAAGCGCTATGATGAAACTGGCTCTCATGAGGACCGCCACAGGAAAGGAAGACCCAGAGTTACCTCTGCTGCAGAGGATAAGTTCATTAGAGTTACCAGCCTCAGAAATCAGCAATTAACTGCACCTTATTTGGCAGCCCAAATAAATGCTTCACGGAGTTCAAGTAACAGACACATCTCAACATCAACTGTTCAGAGGGGACTGCGTGAATTAGGCCTTCAATTGCTGCAAAGAAACCACTACTTAAGGACACCAATAATAAGAAGAGACGTGCTTGGGCCAAGAAACATGAACAATGGGCATTAGACAGGTGGAAATATGTCCTTTGGTCTGATGAGTCCAAATGTGAGATTTTTGTTTCCAACCGCCGTGTCTTTGTAGGTGAACGGATGATCTCCGTATTTGTGGTTCCCACCATGAAGCATGGAGGAGGAGGTGTGATGTTGTGGGGGTGCTATATAACCTACCAGTCAAAAGTTTGGACAAACCTACTCATTCAAGGGTTTTTCTTTATTTTTGTTTATTTCTATTTTAGTACAGTTCCTTTACTTGTTGGCTGCTTTTCCGACACATCTCAATTGAGTTGAGGTCGGGGAATTGTGGAGGCCAGGTCATCTGATGCAGCACTCCATCACTCTCCTTCTTGGTCAAATAGTCCTTACACAGCCTGGAGGTGTGTTGGGTCATTGTCCTGTTGAAAAACAAATGATAGTCCCACTAAACCCAAATCAGATGGGATGGCGTATCGCTGCAGAATGCTGTGGTAGCCATGCTGGTTAAGTGTGCCTTGAATTCTAAATAAATTACAGACAGTGTCACCAGCAAAGCACCACCACACCATAACACCTCCTCCTCCATGCTTTACGCTGGGAACTACACATGCAGAGATCATCCGTTCACCCACACTCCGTCTCACAAAGATACGGCGGTTGGAACCAGAAATCTCAAATTTGGACTCCAGACCAAAGGACAAATTTCCACTGGTCTAATGTCCATTGCTCGTGTTTCTTATCCCAAGCAGGTCTCTTCTTCTTATTGGTGTCCTTTAGTAGTGGTTTCTTTGCAGCAATTCGACCATGAAGGCCTGATTCACACAGTCTCATCTGAACAGTTGATGTTGAGATGTGCCTGTTACTGTCATGAGCCCTCTCACTCCACCGGGTTACCACCTTAATTTGTTTCCACTCTGCTCACCACTCTCTCTCTACTCAGCCTAACTAGCTCCACCTGTCCCTGCTCTGCTCGGCTCTAATTACTCTGCCAGCTGCGCTGCATTACCCACTAACCTCTCCCAGTATTTATAGCCCTGTCTTTCAGCTCTCCTTTGTCAGATCGTCTGCAAAGCTCACACCCGGAACCTGTGTGCTCGCGCTTTGGCTCACCCCTGTTTTGTGACCCCGGACCTGCCTGATTCCTGGATACTCTTCTGCCCCAGGGAAAACCAGACCTGCTTCCTGCCATTACGACTCCTGACTACTCTTCGACCCCCGGTAACTCTGACCAGCCTTCTGCCTTGCTACAACGTATTTGGATTTCCCTTGAACTGTACTTCTGCCTGTTTTCATCCGCCCCGTTGTGTCTGTGTTTCCTCCCCCCAGGACTTCTGGACCACCAACCACCGGCGTCATCGGACGCATCGCTGCCACTGGGGGAGGCACAGACCCAGCACATCGGACGGGATAACCCCTGGAGCCTTCACTCACTCCCTACATCCCTTTCCCCTTAAGTTTAAATAAACTTTCTGGTGTGACGCAATTGTGGTCCTCTTGTCGTCTGTCTGAACCGTGACAGTACGATCTGACCATCATGGACTCAGCGCACACTTCCCCGACATGGAAACCGAAGAACCTGAGCAACCCACCGCCATGCTACGCCTGGAACACACTGAGAGAGAGCTAGGCCGCATGAGCGGCGACATCACTCTCTGCTTCAGGCCGGCTACCAACAGCATCAGCAGTTCCAGCAGCACCAGCAGCAGTCCCAGCAGCAGCAACAACAACTCGCCATGATCATTCAACTCCTCACCAACCTGACCCCAGCCAGTCTGCCCACCAGCCCTGCCCCGAGTTACCTGCCCCGGTCATTGCAGCCGCTTGCTCCGAACCCAAGATTGGAAACCCCGAGCGGTTCAACGGCGATTCAACCCAGGTCCGGCCATTCCTGACTAGCTGCCGACTTCAGTTCTCCTTGCAGCCAAGGACCTTCGCCACGGAGGGGGCTAAAGTTGGGTATGCCATCACTCACCTGACGGGCCGAGCTCGACTCTGGGGAACAGCAGAGTTCGAACGTCAAACCCCCGCATGTGCAACCTTCGACCTGTTTGCTGAGGAGATGCTGAAGGTGTTTGACCTGGATTCACCAACCGCAGAGGCGTCTCGTGAACTGTTCAGTATTCGACAAGGCAGACGTACAGTCGCAGACCATTCCATCGACTTCCGAACCCTGGCTAGACGAAGTTCTTGGAACACACCATCGTTGGTGGACGCGTTTCTTCCATAGTTTGGCTGACTATATCAAGGACGAGTTGGTCTCCCAGGAACTGCCTTCCACTCTTGATGAAGCCATACGCACTGACTGTCAGGATCGACAGAAGGATACAGACCCGTCGTCGTGAGAGGGGGCGCCAAGGTCCACCTACTACCGGCATTCGGAGAGATCCGACTGGGCTCCTGTCATCTACTGCCACTCACCCAGGTCAGCTTGATCAGTCTGAGCCTATGGAGATTGGGCGAGCCTCTCTCACTCCTGCAGAGCGCCAGCGACGCTTCACCTCAAACCTCTGCCTCTATTGTGGAGGTGATGGACATCGTGTGGTAACCTGCCCTTTAAAGGGCCGAAGCTCACCGGGCATAGGGGGAGTCCGGTTGAGTTCAATGACCATCCAGTCCTCCGACCGCAAACCCCTGCTGCAAGTTCACCTCCGCCTCTCTGACTCAACTCACACCCTGGCTGCTCTGGTGGATTCTGGCGCCGAAGCCAACATAATGGACATCAAGCTGGCACGCCAACTGGGACTGGAGAACCTCCGTTTGGCACCTCCTATTCCTGCCCGGGCACTGGGACGGACACTTACTCGGATCGGTCACTCATGTCACGGCCCCGGTCTCGATGGGTCTGTCCGGAAACCATCAAGAAACTATCCAGTTTCACCTGCTCCCCTCTCCAGGCCAACCCCTCATCCTGGGTTACCCATGGCTCCGCCGGCACAACCCTCAGCTCGACTGGGCGACCGGGGTGATCAGGGAGTGGGGAGAGGACTGCCACCGAACCTGCCTGCTTGCTGCCGCACTCACCCCCTCGGCCAGTACCTACTAACTCCGCTCCTGACCTCTCCAATGTCCCAGAATGCTACCATGGTCTCAGAGAGGTGTTTAACAAAGCTAGAGCCACACTCCTCAGATCCGTTGCCAGCTACACTACCGGGGCCAACCGTCGGAGAATTCCTGCTCCCACCTACCATGTTGGTCAAAGGGTGTGGTTGTCATCGAAGAACCTGCCACTCAGGGTGGAGTCGCAGAAGCTGGCACCTCGGTTCGTTGGCCCATTCCCTATCATAAGAGTGATTAGCCCAACTGCTGTCCGGCTCCAACTGCCTAATTCCTGAGGGTGCACCCCACTTTCCATGTGTCTAAGATTAAGCCCATCCATGAGAGTCCGCTGGTCCCTGCTGCGCCTTGTCCTCCTCCTCCACGGCTCGTCGATGGTGGTCTGGTTTACACCGTCCGCCGCCTGCTTCGGTCCAGACGGAGGGGTAGGGGTCTCCAGTACCTCATTGACTGGGAGGGCTATGGACCTGAGGAAAGGACCTGGGTGCCAGCTAGTCGGATTGTGGATAGGACTCTCATCACCGCTTTCCACCAACGGCATCCTGATCAACCTGCAATCCGTAGGGGCCGCCCCAGAGGGATCCCTAACCGTCCTGCCCGCTCGGCTTCCTGTCCTGTGCCTGATCCTGTCTCGGGACCTGTCCCATCTCCCGACCACGGCCCTCCCGGCTTCCTCCGAGGATGAGGACGTTCGCTCGGACCGTTCGGAGGAGTTCTAGCCCTCCTCCGGCTCCCCTCCTCCCGCCCGGCGTGGTGTTGCTCTTGGGACTTCTGGGGCCGTCCCTTGGGGGGTTCTGTCATGAGCCCTCTCACTCCACCGGGTTACCACCTTAATTTGTTTCCACTCTGCTCACCACTCTCTCTACTCAGCCTAACTAGCTCCACCTGTCCCTGCTCTGCTCGGCTCTAATTACTCTGCCAGCTGCGCTGCATTACCCACTAACCTCTCCCAGTATTTATAGCCCTGTCTTTCAGCTCTCCTTTGTCAGATCGTCTGCAAAGCTCACACCCGAACCTGTGTGCTCGCGCTTTGGCTCACCCCTGTTTTGTGACCCCGGACCTGCCTGATTCCTGGATACTCTTCTGCCCCAGGAAAACCAGACCTGCTTCCTGCCATTACGACTCCTGACTACTCTTCGACCCCGGTAACTCTGACCAGCCTTCTGCCTTGCTACAACGTATTTGGATTTCCCTTGAACTGTACTTCTGCCTGTTTTCATCCGCCCCGTTGTGTCTGTGTTTCCTCCCCCAGGACTTCTGGACCACCAACCACCGGCGTCATCGGACGCATCGCTGCCACTGGGGGAGGCACAGACCCAGCACATCGGACGGGATAACCCCTGGAGCCTTCACTCACTCCCTACATCCCTTTCCCCTTAAGTTTAAATAAACTTTCTGGTGTGACGCAATTGTGGTCCTCTTGTCGTCTGTCTGAACCGTGACAGTTACTTGAACTCTGTGAAGCATTTATTTGGGCTGCAATTCCTCAGGCTGGTAACTCTAATAAACTTATCCTCTGCAGCAGAGGTAACTTTGGGTCTTCCATTCCTGTGGCGGTCCTCATCAGAGCCAGTTTCATCATAGCGCTTGATGGTTTTTGCGACTGCACTTGAAGAAACTTTCAAAGTTCTTAACATTTTCCGGATTGACTGACCTTCATGTCTTAAAGTAATGTTGTTTCTCTTTGCTTATTCTAGCGGTTCTTGCCATAATATAGACTTGGTCTTTTACCAAATACAGTGGGGAGAACAAGTATTTGATACACTGCCGATTTTGCAGGTTTTCCTACTTACAAAGCATGTAGAGGTCTGTAATCTTTATCATAGGTACACTTCAACTGTGAGAGACGGAATCTAAAACAAAAATCCAGAAAATCACATTGTATGATTTTTAAGTAATTAATTTGCATTTTATTGCATGACATAAGTATTTGATACATCAGAAAAGCAGAACTTAATATTTGGTACAGAAACCTTTGTTTGCAATTACAGAGATCATACGTTTCCTGTAGGTCTTGACCAGGTTTGCACACACTGCAGCAGGGATTTTGGCCCACTCTTCCATACAGACCTTCTCCAGATCCTTCAGGTTTCGGGGCTGTCGCTGGGCAATATGGACTTTCAGCTCCCTCCAAAGATTTTCTATTGGGTTCAGGTCTGGAGACTGGCTAGGCCACTCCAGGACCTTGAGATGTTTCTTACGGAGCCACTCCTTAGTTGCCCTGGCTGTGTGTTTCGGGTCGTTGTCATGCTGGAAGACCCAGCCACGACCCATCTTCAATGCTCTTACTGAGGGAAGGAGGTTGTTGGCCAAGATCTCGCGATACATGGCCCCATCCATCCTCCCCTCAATACGGTGCAGTCGTCCCTGTCCCCTTTGCAGAAAAGCATCCCCAAAGAATGATGTTTCCACCTCCATGCTTCACGGTTGGGATGGTGTTCTTGGGGTTGTACTCATCCTTCTTCTTCCTCCAAACACGGCGAGTGGAGTTTAGACCAAAAAGCTCTATTTTTGTCTCATCAGACCACATTACCTTCTCCCATTCCTCCTCTGAATCATCCAGATGGTCATTGGCAAACTTCAGACGGGCCTGGACATGCGCTGGCTTGAGCAGGGGGACCTTGCGTGCGCTGCAGGATTTTAATCCATGACGGCGTAGTGTGTTACTAATGGTTTTCTTTGAGGCTGTGGTACCAGCTCTCTTCAGGTCATTGACCAGGTCCTGCCGTGTAGTTCTGGGCTGATCCCTCACCTTACTCATGATCATTGATGCCCCACGAGGTGAGATCTTGCATGGAGCCCCAGACCGAGGATGATTGACCGTCATCTTGAACTTCTTCCAATTTCTAATAATTGCGCCAACAGTTGTTGCCTTCTCACCAAGCTGCTTGCCTATTGTCCTGTAGCCCATCCCAGCCTTGTGCAGGTCTACAATTTTATCCCTGATGTCCTTACACACCTCTCTGGTCTTGGCCATTGTGGAGAGGTTGGAGTCTGTTTGATTGAGTGTGTGGACAGGTGTCTTTTATACAGGTAACGAGTTCAAACAGGTGCAGTTAATACAGGTAATGAGTGGAGAACAGGAGGGGTTCTTAAAGAAAAACTAACAAGTCTGTGAGAGCCGGAATTCTTACTGGTTGGTAGGTGATCAAATACTTATGTCATGCAATAAAATGAAAATTAATTACTTAAAAATCATACAATGTGATTTTCTGGATTTTTGTTTTAGATTCTGTCTCTCACAGTTGAAGTGTACCTATGATAAAAATTACAGACCTCTACATGCTTTGTAAGTAGGAAAACCTGCAAAATCGGCAGTGTATCAAATACTTGTTCTCCCCACTGTAGGGCTATCTTATGTATACCCCCCCTACCTTGTCACAACACAACTGATTGGCTCAAACGCATTAAGAAGGAAAGAAATTCCACAAATTAACTTTTAAGAAGGCACGCCTGTTAATTGAAATGCATTCCAGGTGACTACCACATGAAGCTGGTTGAGAGAATGCCAAGAGTGTGCAAAGCTGTCATCAAGGCAACGGGTGGCTATTTGAAGAATCTCAAATATAAAATATATTTTGATTTGTTTAACACTTTTTTGGTTACTGCATGATTCCATATGTGTTATTTCATAGTTTTGATGTCTTTAATGAGTAGGTGTGTTCCTAACTTTTGATTGGTGGTGTATATCACCAATATATTACAAGTACTATACACTATAACAAAAGTCAGAGCATCAGTTGCTGTGGTCTCGTAACTAAAACTGCGTTCATTAAAACAAAAGACAGTGTAGTGCCTAGCGGTATCCCCAAGCCGACTAGGTAGCCTAGCGGTATCCCCAAGCCGACTAGGTAGCCTAGCGGTATCCCCAAGCCGACTAGGTAGCCTAGCGGTATCCCCAAGCCGACTAGGTAGCCTAGCGGTATCCCCAAGCCGACTAGGTAGCCTAGCGGTATCCCCAAGCCGACTAGGTAGCCTAGCGGTATCCCCAAGCCGACTAGGTAGCCTAGCGGTATCCCCAAGCCGACTAGGTAGCCTAGCGGTATCCCCAGGCCGACTAGGTAGCCTAGCGGTATCCCCAAGCCGACTAGGTAGCCTAGCGGTATCCCCAAGCCGACTAGGTAGCCTAGCGGTATCCCCAAGCCGACAAGTTGAAAAATCTGTCAATGTGCCCTTGAGCAAGGCACATAAACCTAATTGCCCTTTTAAGTCACTCTGGATAAGAACGCCTGCTAAATGACTAAAATGTAAAATGTAATAAAATATAGTGTGTAGAGCAATTAAATGGTCCAACACATGAATTACCATTATCACTGCACTACCCTTTGATTTCTCTTAATTACTATGGTTGGAGAATACTAGGATACCATGGGCCTGAATACTAGGATACAATGGGTCTGAATACTAAGATACCATGGGTCTGAATACTAGGATACCATGGGTCTGAATACTAGGATACCATGGGTCTGAATACTAGGATACCATGGGTCTGAATACTAGGATACCATGGGTCTGAATACTAGGATACCATGGGGTCTGAATACTAGGATACCATGGGTCTGAAACAGCACAAGCCATCTGCAGGAGTGTGTGTTGGCTCATAATAACGGCTGGAAGAGCGCAAATGGAATGGCATCAAACACATGGTTTCCATGGCGTCAAACACATGGTTTCCATGGCATCAAACACATGGTTTCCATGGCATCAAACACATGGTTTCCATGGCATCAAACACATGGTTTCCATGTGTTGGATGTATTTGATGCCATTCCACTGATTCCTCTCCAGCCATTACCACGAGCCTGTCCTCCTGTGTTGACATCGGGTGGTATTGTGTGGTAGCCTGGTTCCAGATCTGTTTGTGCTGTCTTGCCAACTTCATTGGGGGTTTTTGGCGTGACAAGGAGCATATCAAGATGAGGTCAGTCAAGGTTTTCAGCTGTCAGTTAAAGCTTTATCGTTGTGATGCCTGATGACCCCAGTCGGGAGATAAACACGTAATGGAATCTGGTCTGCTAGTGAGAGGACGTCGCAATGAGTCAGTCCGCGTGACTATGAGGAGGTATGACAGAAGCATTAGTATTCATTTATATTTATCAATATATTTATTATATTCCTAATATATTTCCTAACAACCCACTGGGTTAGCATACACTTGTTCCATTGTAAAATAAAATGTACCTTTATTTTCCTATTCATTAAATAACATTGATCTCCCAGCTAGCTACTTAGCGCCTACAGCTCATCAACATGATGTGTATATAAGTAGATAATAAATCCCCCCAGACTGGTAACAACAGAGGACAGGAAGTTATAATTACACAGCTCTCTCCCAGTGTCTGTTCTGTAGAGCACGTCGTCACAACACTCTATTTGAAAGGAGTTTGTAGTTTGTGGGAGCTCTATTTGAAAGGTGTTTGTAGCTTGTGGGAGCTCTATTTGAAAGGGGTTTGTAGCTTGTGGGAGCTCTATTTGAAAGGGGTTTGTAGCTTGTGGGAGATCTATTTGAAAGGGGTTTGTAGCTTGTGGGAGCTCTATTTGAAAGGGGTTTGTAGCTTGTGGGAGCTCTATTTGACAGGAGTTTGTAGCTTGTGGGAGCTCTATTTGAAAGGAGTTTGTAGCTTGTGGGAGTTCTATTTGAAAGGGGTTTGTAGCTTGTGGGAGCTCTATTTGACAGGAGTTTGTAGCTTGTGGGAGTTCTATTTGAAAGGAGTTTGTAGCTTGTGGGAGCTCTATTTGAAAGGGGTTTGTAGCTTGTGGGAGCTCTATTTGAAAGGAGTTTGTAGCTTGTGGGAGCTCTATTTGAAAGGAGTTTGTAGCTTGTGGGAGCTCTATTTGAAAGGGGTTTGTAGCTTGTGGGAGCTCTATTTGAAAGGAGTTTGTAGCTTGTGGGAGCTCTATTTGAAAGGAGTTTGTAGCTAGTGGGAGCTCTATTTCTCATGCATAGATATAGAACCCCTAGATGGCCTTATGTCATAGAGCCCCTAAACATCAGAATGGTCAGTTATTTCAGCCATTAGCTGGGGGTCTGTTCTGATTGGCCATCAAATAGAACTAGAATTCCTGTCCACTAATACGTTGTCCGTGCTCTCATGGACAAACGGTTAAGGAGGAGAAATTGCTCTCTTGCGTTGTTGTAGCATTTTTTTTTAACACATAATGTACATTTTAAGTGTTAGGGTTTTTAATTAAAGTAAGGTTTGGCTCATGATTGATAGTGTGTCTGAACAACGTGTGACTGGATAAGGAGAGTCATGGTGTTGTGATGGAGCAGGTGATGGAGAATCAATCACTCTTCTAAACCACCAGAGTTTGCTCACAATAGCAGTTTCAGCAGCTTTTTCGTTTGATTCACCAGAGAAATATTTCAATATGACCTTTAAAAGGATGACAGAAAGAGGAAACCGAGGCCCAAAGAAATGCTGACTTCAGTTCCTAAAGGGTTCCCAGTTCCTAATGTGTGTCTGGCTGAAGCATCCTCCTATCTGTTCACTGAGCTTTATGGACAGAACACATGACAACATGATGTGTTCTCAACAAAATCAATCAGTAAACACTTTTTTTTTTGCGCACACTGTCAGCTGTCCTTCAACGCGACAGCGGTGTAGCTAATTGTAGATCCGAGCTAATCAAGAGCAGTGAGATATCTCATTGTGATACGGAATGTCACGTTAGCTGCGTTACAATCTATTGTGGCACGCTCTGGTTTCAAGGGAGGTTATTATTATTACTTATTAATGTGAACAAGGGCTCAGTTTTCATCTTACATTTTAGTCATTTAGCAGACGCTCTTATCCAGAGCGACTTACAGTTAGTGAGTGCATCAATTATTCTCTCTAAGCTGAGACCTTGAAACTGAGATATCTTTCGTTCTCAAAACAAGGTCTGGGCGTACTGCCAAATTGCAGATATTGATAAGTGAGGATTCGTCCGATCAGCCACTTGCATGAACACAGAAATTGGTTATTAGAACAGCACGTGAATAGAACATAGAAATGTATAGAATAGAAAAGCAGCAACGTTAAAATGTCCATCACATTCCATCCTCTTATCACTTGTGTGATAGTAATCATTACATTTTAATGTAAGCATTTAGATTTTAGCTTCTATATGAAAATATTCTATACTCCTATTAAAGTAAAGGAAATCAACACAGACAAAAAAAAACTGACACTTCATCATTTCAAACCCTTCATTCTGGCTTGTACAATCCAATTAGTGTGAATCCAATTAGTGTGAATCCAATTAGTGTGAATCCAATTAGTGTGAATCCAATTAGTGTGGTAATATAATAATCATAATAAAGGTTATACTTCTATTAATGGGAGTGAGTATCAAAAATACACACACATACACAAGGGATCTGTAGATTCAGAGGTGAATAAATCTCTCAATGTTAACCGTTGTTTCCATATACGTTCGGGTTGAATTGACCTATGTTTTTCACTAACTGTCCCTGGGACATCAACTTAGTCAAAATATAAAACCCTGTTGTTTAACAATTCTGCTAAGACCTTCAAAAGGTCGGCGCTGGCTCATCAGCTCAGTGTTCCACATAATGTAAACAGGTTAAGGGTTCAGATGACCTTACCCTCAACTTGTTAAACGAAAACAACCTTCAATCATTACTCATTTACATTTTAGTCATTTAGCAGACGCTCTTATCCAGAGCAACTTACAGGAGCAATTAGGGTTAAGTGCCTTGCTCAAGGGCACATCGACAGATTTTTCACCTAGTCAGCTTGGGGATTGTGCCACTCATTGTCCGTATCTACAGGGGGGAAATGGGAGCTCATCCAGAGTTGGCAGTTCATTAGTTTCACCATCCTCTGGAGGAGCAGAAAACATGATAGCTGCTGAAATCTTATCAGCCAGAGAGGCACAGATCGCCTTACAGCATGTTAATAACATTTCACAGGGAAGAGAGAGAGAAAACACATGTCATAACAGTTTCACACCAACCTTAATAAGAATGATATTGGGGCAAGGTTAGCCCAAGCTACAATCTAGTGGCTCTCCTCACATTTTAGGGGCATAAAAGCCTTGCCTTTCTGTTACGTTCTTCCCTCGGGGTTTAGTTTTGTCTGAGGAGGAGACATAAATGCCTGTGTCTGCGCACACAAGGTAAACTAGATGGATGGGGAAGAAATGTGTGGTGTAGTGAACTAAAATAACCAGACAACAACCAGATCTCAAGGTTATCCCTCGGGGGACGTTTAGTAAGGTACAAAAAATATACAACACCCATAAAGAAACAGTAATGAAACAAAAATCAATCAAACATACCAGGGAAGGTAAGAGAAGGGAATATTTGGGAACGGGGTCCAATTAATGAAAATAAACAAAAGGTCCTAATC
The DNA here is from genome assembly GCF_020615455.1 of Coregonus clupeaformis. Classification (NCBI taxonomy): domain Eukaryota; kingdom Metazoa; phylum Chordata; class Actinopteri; order Salmoniformes; family Salmonidae; genus Coregonus; species Coregonus clupeaformis. Next base: position 22,359,241 of record NC_059207.1, read on the forward strand.
CTAACACTCTAACCCAAACCCACTTTCCTGCCTGTTTACCAAAAAATACAGGGGTGACACCCGCCCTGCTAACCTAGTGTGTAAAACAATGGGTTATCTACGTGTGAGAAGGGAAAGGTAGATCTACCCATGGGCAGATCTACCTTTCCCTTCTCCAGGACCCAGGTAAGGGTGGAACACAAACAAAGATAAATGAACACAACCAATACCTAAACAACAAGTGTCCTCTCCCCCCCTACTTCGAGCTCACATGGCAAACAGGTATACTCTCGTCAATCAGCTACAGCTGCCAGGACTCCGGACCGAAGCCACGCCCACCATCGTCAGCCGCAACTCAGCACACCTGTAATGCCCAGAACACACAAACACACTACAAAGGGAAATGGGGAGAAAGAAAAACACGTCACACGTAACACTTTTCAGATCCTAATTATAAGTATTGATAAATTATTCAACCCAAATGTAGAATGACAGTCCTTACTGCTTCACGTTGGTTCTATTACTTTAATTTAAGACCCCCCCCCCCCTCCATCCCGGCGCTCATCCTTCTGGCGTTTCTTCATGTTCTTCTTCAGATAGTGTTTCAGTTCGCACATGTTCAAGCCCTTGATAATGTCTCTCACCTGAGCCGCCACTGTCCTTTACAGTCCATTATGTCTTTGTCCATTCTCCTACCAGTACACCAGCAAGTTGGGATGGGATCTCTTTCCATGCTCACTCCACGTGGACCCATGTCGCACCCATGAGAGAAAAGGCAGTTGATAGCTTCGACTGGATGCTGTGTACAGGTTGCTGGCTCGGACTCAGGTCTCACGGTAGAAGTGGTGTAGGACCATACTGTGGTGTAGGTGGTGTAGGACCATACTGAACGCCGTTGTCGCCATTGCTTCAGCCGGTTAGAGGGGGTGTAGAGGTTCACACTGTTCTCGGTCCCTTCCATGCATCTAGACACCATCTGTGGTCACCTTCGCTATAACCTCGAGAGAGGACAGACCAGAACAACAGTTTAGTTTAGGGCATTTCTGATTCAGGAAATCCAGATTTCTAAAACAAATGTCAAAGAGAATAACAACACACAGTTGAAACCATTTTTTTCTCCAAATTGTCTTATCATCTTGGCGATCTCACTGCAGAGTTACAGGGTTAGGGAGTTAGAGGGCTAATCCTTAGGGAGAAATCCCCACCATCCAGCAGACCCAATCTGGTGAGATTTGTTATTGAAGCAAGACAAAAACAAACAAACAACACAACACAACAACAGCAATACTAATTCATATGAAACTAGAGGTGGGGAAAAATTCAATCCATTTATAGTAACTGTCAACCATTACCAACACATCTTTCCTGTTTTATTGGCAGGCATGTGAACAAAATCAATTTGCTTATTTACCAAAGGGCCCCAGGGAACTGGTAATTCCTCCTTTGGACTTCATGACTCACATCGTGATTCATGCATCCCAAAAAAAACAAAAAACAACACTGCCTGTTAAATCAAAAATAAACAGAATAACAAATCAGATTAGAATGACCACTCTTGATAACTCCATAAGCAAATAATTGTATCCCATAAGGTAATGGTAAAATAGACTAGAGGCAGGGGCAGTGCTCTCTCTCTGTCCTTCTCGTGGTCCGAATCACACATGGGACTATTGTTAAATTAGAAACTTATTCTATTAATTAGTGTTTACATAGGCCATTTAAATCTCACCCGATGTCTCCAGTCGTTCTAGTGAGGGTGATCAGGCCTCACCAGGAAGTCAGAACAGAGGTCAGAGGTCAGTCAGCCCTATTAAGTGAGTGTTTGTTTTCCTGTACCTCAGACATTATTTAAAGATATTTCAACAATTTCAAACATTTTGTGTATCAGGTTTACATTTGGTTTTCCCAGTACATTTCTTCTAATCATGATAATTTACATGTGTGCAACCAAACCTCAGACAATAGAAACGTTCATTTGTGTACAGCATCCTTTCTAACCCTTGAAAAATCCACTAAAACCCAAAAATTAAAAGACTCCACACTTCTAAATCAAACAGAGTATTAACCACTAACAGATATTCATGAACAGGTGGGTTGTGTGTGTGTGTGTGCTGGCGTGTTTGTGTCAAAAATCGTAGGGTAAACACAAACAAAATGGCCTTGCTTAGATTGGGAGGTCCATTAACAGCTTTTGACTGCTCTCCTAAGGCACCTGCCTCGGGAAGCCTTTCAAAGGGAGAGATACAGAATCATTGATAAACATGTAAAAAAAACTTGGTAGTGGACATTCATCAGTCCTGGAAGAAAGAAAATAAACATAATTTAGTTTACTGCATCTTGTGTATACAGAATTATACTTTAGACACATTTATACTTCAGACACATCAGATGATACGGTGTCCCTTAAAACTGAATTAGGCACCTTCAAAAGTAAACAATCCTTGAGCCCCTCTTAAATCCCTGGTGCTACCCAAACTATAGAATTGAGAAATAAATTAAACACGAGAGCAGTGGACCAGGCCTGGAAGAGTGAGCGGCCTCTAATTTAAGTCGCAATGCTCAATCCCTCTGTCTTACTTCTTCAAATTACTAAGATATTGCATTATTGGATTGCTATCTGAAAGCCAATTACCATTCACTTTGTTACTTTCACTAGTCTCCATATCTGTTTCCCTCAACTTGGACGTCCTTCCATATAGGAAGACCTCAATCACTACTGCTTAAATACACGGATCACTCTCAAACAACATTCTGCTTTTCCCCCTATTTCATGGTTTAAAACAAAACCAAACAAACATGATAACTTTCTCCATATTGGAAGGCATTGTTTTCATTTTAGTATACCTTCAAAAAGTTACTCTATATTTGTATTACCAATCTCTGTTGGATATTCACTTTCTGCTTCTATATTTATCAAACGTCTATTATTTTAAGATTCATATGTAATGCTTTGGAGGGATCAATAAGTATTAATTGGGTTGCACTATCTATCAGTCCCCTGTAGATTGCATGCTCTGTCCATAATAAGTCTCTACCTAGCACGTTAAACGGTTGAGTAGGTGAATACAGAAAATCATTGGTTCTATTTAACAGGGTATGGGCTTATTTCAAAATGTATTACCATGGTGGAGGAAAACGCGTTTATAGTTTTATAGGTTAGGGGTCAAGTCCCATACAATGCTTTAACCTCACCTTTATCAAATGATCCATAAAGGGACCACGTCTGAATTTCTCAGATCTGTTTTCACCACTTACAGTGAGGGGGAAAAAAGTATTTGATCCCCTGCTGATTTTGTACGTTTGACCACTGACAAAGACATGATCAGTCTATAATTTTAATGGTAGGTTTATTTGAACAGTGAGAGACAGAATAACAACAAAAAAAATCCAGAAAAACCCATGTCAAAAATGTTGAAATTGATTTGAATTTTAATGAGGGAAATAAGTATTTGACCCCCTCTCAATCAGAAAGATTTCTGGCTCCCAGGTGTCTTTTATACAGGTAACGAGCTGAGATTAGGAGCACACTCTTAAAGGGAGTGCTCCTAATCTCAGCTTGTTACCTGTATAAAAGACACCTGTCCACAGAAGCAATCAATCAATCAGATTCCAAACTCTCCACCATGGCCAAGACCAAAGAGCTCTCCAAGGATGTCAGGGACAAGATTGTAGACCTACACAAGGCTGGAATGGGCTACAAGACCATCGCCAAGCAGCTTGGTGAGAAGGTGACAACAGTTGGTGCGATTATTCGCAAATGGAAGAAACACAAAAATAACTGTCAATCTCTCTCGGCCTGGGGCTCCATGCAAGATCTCACCTCGTGGAGTTGCAATGATCATGAGAACGGTGAGGAATCAGCCCAGAACTACATGGGAGGATCTTGTCAATTATCTCAAGGCAGCTGGGACCATAGTCACCAAGAAAACAATTGGTAACACACTATGCCATGAAGGACTGAAATCCTGCAGCGCCCGCAAGGTCCCCCTGCTCAAGAAAGCACATATTCAGGCCCGTCTGAAGTTTGCCAATGAACATCTGAATGATTCAGAGGAGAACTGGGTGAAAGTGTTGTGGTCAGATGAGACCAAAATGGAGCTCTTTGGCATCAACTCAACTCGCCGTGTTTGGAGGAGGAGGAATGCTGCCTATGACCCCAAGAACACCATCCCCACCGTCAAACATGGAGGTGGAAACATTATGCTTTGGGGGTGTTTTTCTGCTAAGGGGACAGGACAACTTCACTGCATCAAAGGGACGATGGACGGGGCCAAGTACCGTCAAATCTTGGGTGAGAACCTCCTTCCCTCAGCCAGGGCATTGAAAATGGGTCGTGGATGGGTATTCCAGCATGACAATGACCCAAAACACACGGCCAAGGCAACAAAGGAGTGGCTCAAGAAGAAGCACATTAAGGTCCTGGAGTGGCCTAGCCAGTCTCCAGACCTTAATCCCATAGAAAATCTGTGGAGGGAGCTGAAGGTTCGAGTTGCCAAACGTCAGCCTCGAAACCTTAATGACTTGGAGAAGATCTGCAAAGAGGAGTGGGACAAAATCCCTCCTGAGATGTGTGCAAACCTGGTGGCCAACTACAAGAAACGTCTGACCTCTGTGATTGCCAACAAGGGTTTTGCCACCAAGTACTAAGTCATGTTTTGCAGCGGGGTCAAATACTTATTTCCCTCATTAAAATGCAAATCAATTTATAACATTTTTGACATGCGTCTTTCTGGATTTTTGTTGTTGTTATTCTGTCTCTCACTGTTCAAATAAACCTACCATTAAAATTATAGACTGATCATGTCTTTGTCAGTGGGCAAACGTACAAAACCAGCAGGGGATCAAATACTTTTTTCCCCTCACTGTACGTACGTCTACGTGTAGGTGTGCAAGTTATATATTATTATAATTTTTCTGTTGTTACTTCCATCAGATCATCATAATAACCCATTATACAAATATTATGTTACTTTATCTCTAGTAACCCATTATACATTTGTGTTACATCACAGATTCCTCATCTACATACAGGGTTTACTTATTCCCTTGTGTTCTATTTAACGTGTATTTAACAGCATATTCGGAAATATTACTCTCTTCTTTCATATCTCCATACAGAATCCCTATATAACGTTATAAATCTTTTGGTTTTCACCTCCACACCCGCAGCAACAATCACAGCGCAGCAGCCCGAGAGGTACACATATCTTTCAATGGATTCTCCTGTCAGTGCTCACTACCTGTAGATCGACGGCCGGTGGTGGACAGAACCCCTAGATAACGTTATAGATCTAAAAACACAGCTCACAGAACTGGCTGGGGGGATCCAGTCTTTCACGCACTCAGTAATCCTCTTTCCCACTGGAGCTAGTCCCCTTGACAGCTCTCATTCACTCAGTATTTTATAGTTACATTTCTCAATCAATCTTAATATCATAAAATTCCAATCTTAATAGTAATAATTTCAATCCATTTATTCTCCAAATTTCAATCAGCCAAATCTCAATCTTAATAGTAATAATTTCCAAATTTCAATCATTCTTATTATCCAATCAGTTTAATATCCAAATTTCAATCAATCAGCTCTTGTTTATGCAAGAGAACGTGACAACAACAGTAATTAATGAGTATACATACTTTACACAGAGCAGGTGAGTGCAGGTAGGCCTAGACAGAGCAGGTGAGTGTGGGTAGGTCTAGACCAGGGGTGTCAAACGTCCGGCCCGCGGGCCGGATCAGGCCCGCAAACGGGTTTATTCCGGCCCGCGAGATGATTTTGAACAAAAAATAATAATAAAACAAACAAACAAACAAAAAAAAATTGTAAAGTATAAAAATGCGCTGCAATTTTTCAATAAAATAAACTGCTGTTCCAATTGCGTCCACTGGATGGCGCAATAGCAATTGTGTTAAGCAAGTAAACTGTTTATACCGGGGCAGAGCAAGTAGGTCAAGCACGTGCAGCCAATGAGCTACTTTGTTTTGCCCGCGATATTTATTACGGCTTCTACTTTTAACATTATGTGCTATGGCACCCTCATTGCCCCAATATGTCTCTGTCAAAAAAGAGAAAAGTGGACGCAGAGTGCAGAGTGTTCCAAGAAAAATGGTCATCCTATTTATTCACGGAATTGAATGGGAAAGCTGTATGTTTGGTGTGTTCAGAGCATGTTGCAGTGCTGAAAGAATATAACCTTCGTCGCCACTATGTGAGTCTTCATGCCGACAAATATGACAACTTTCAAGGACAGCGGAGATGAGAGAAGGTGAATGAACTGTTGGCGGGTCTGAAGAAACAGCAGTCTGTGTTTACTCACAGCCGAGACATCAGTGACGCTGCAGTGAAAGCTAGCTACCTCATTGCTAATGAAATCGCAGTGGCTTCAAAACCGATTAGTGAGGGTGAATTTGTAAAAACATGCATGATGAAGGCAGCAGAGATTGTGTGCCCTGAAAAGCGGCAGGCTTTTGCAAATATCAGGCTGACAAGAAACACAGTTGCAGACAGGATTTCCGATCTGGACAGCCAGTTGAAGCAAAAAGTAAAGTCATTTATTGCGTTTTCGGTTGCAATTGATGAAAGCACGGACATTACAGATGTTGCACAACTGGCCATTTTCATCCGCGGAGTTGATGACACATTGACCGTCACCGAGGAGTTCGTGGAGTTGGTGCCGATGACAGATACAACGACAGCAGCTGATATTTTTACCGCACTCGTCGGCGCGCTGGACAGGGTCGGAGTGGACTGGTCCCGCGCTGTCAGCCTGGCTACAGATGGTGCGCCCTCAATTATCGGGAAAAAAGCAGGCGTTGTGACAAAGTTCAGAGAGAAAGTGCAATCTGCAAATGGAGGACGTGATTTTTTGACTTTTCACTATATTTTGCACCAGGAGGCTTTGTGTTGCAAGTCATTAAAGATGGATAACGTCATGAAGGTGGTCATCCAAACTGTTAATTTCATCCGATCCAGAAGCCTGAATCACCGTCAGTTTGACAGCCTTCTCAGAGAGAAAGACCACATCTATGGCCTGCCATACCACACTGAGGTAAGATGGTTAAGCCGAGGTGCTGTGCTGAGGCGTTTCTTTGATTTACGAGAAGAAATTGAACAGTTCATGGAAGAAAAGGGCAAACCAGTGTTAGAATTTCATTCCGCAGAATGGATGCAGGACCTTGCATTTATGGTGGATGTTACAGAGCACCTGAATAACTTGAACAAACAGCTGCAAGGGCGCAACAAAGTTGTCACGCAGTATTATGACAGCATACGTTCTTTCAAGTTGAAGCTGTCATTGTGGGAGACGCAACTTGCCGGTGGTGATGCAGCTCACTTCCCCTGTCTGAAAAATGTGTGCGCGACCCAACATGTGGCAGACATGAAGCGGTTCAAATATAAAATAACGGGACTGTTACGGGAGTTTGAGCAACGCTTTCAGATTTATGTTTATATGTTTTTATGTTGATGTGCTATTGTTTTTAATTGTTTTTATTTTATTTGTATATTTAACCTATTCTTGACTCTGTGGTTCTTGCACTTGTTTGGGGAACAGGATTTCATTATTTTTATCTACATTTCTGTCTGAGAAATGACACCCTGATATAGTTATGTGATCTGTGAAACAGTTCTGTTAATCACTGAGGCATTGTGTGTTTGTGTGTTCTTTTTCTTTAGAATTTTCAAATAAACTTGACGTGTTTTATGATTAATAGTGATGTTGTGCTTGTACTATTTTGGACACACTGTCCTCAGGCTCCAGCTTTATGTTGTATGTTGATCGTATTAAAACAAAGAAAACAATCTGAAGTTGTTGTTTTTAAGTTATATATACCATGATTTTTCCGGTCCGGCCCACTTGGGAATAGATTTTCCTCCATGTGGCCCCTGAGCTAAAATGAGTTTGACACCCCTGGCCTAGACAGAGCAGGTGAGTGCAGGTAGGCCTAGACAGAGCAGGTGAGTGTAGGTAGGTCTAGATAGAGCAGGTGAGTGTAGGTAGGCCTAGACAGAGCAGGTGAGTGTAGGTAGACCTAGACAGAGCAGGTGAGTGTAGGTAGGTCTAGACAGAGCAGGTGAGTGTAGGTAGGTCTAGACAGAGCAGGTGAGTGTAGGTAGGTCTAGACAGAGCAGGTGAGTGTAGGTAGGTCTAGACAGAGCAAGTTTTTGGTGGTTGCAGCCCTGTTCCATCCTTTTTTTAAAACCTTTAAGAACTTTGATGACCGTTGCCAATGCCACTTCGTAATCTGCAATGGCCCTGTGCATGTATCATCTTCAGACAGCAGAATTAAAGGCTCTGCTAATCTACAGGCTCATCCCTCTTCTGTTTTTGTTCTGTTCAGCCCAACTCTCTGTCACATCACAACGCTGCAGACACAGATGGGAAGTTAAATTGTAATCGCCAGAGAGTTGAGAGCCGTGCTATTGACATGACATCACCTACGTTGTTCACATTATTGATTGGCCAATTTATAGCAGAAGGAAGATGTCAATATGGCCATCCACGGGGGGACCAGTCTGACTGCTCTGTCCATGTATATCTAAAACATCAACATACATCAATAGATTCATATCTGCTGTGTGTGATTGTGTGTGATTGTGTGTGATTGTGTGTGATTTTGTGTGTGTGTGTGATTGTGTGTGTGTGTGTAGTACATGACTGAAGAGCATTATTGTGTATTGATGCATGTCAGCTGACAGGAGAGCTGTCGACTGTGGGGTCAGTGTTGGACACTGAGGTCACTGGTCATCAGGCTGTGTGTGTGTGTGTGTGTGTGAGTGTGTGTTTGTGTGTGTTTGCCTGTGTGCGTGCGTGCATCTCTGTGTGTGTGTCATGGCAGAAAGCACTGAGGAAGCAGTTCTCTTCTGATAGGCTGAGCACATAGAGACCACACACACACACACACACACACACACACACACACACACACACACACACACACACACACACACACACACACACACACACACACACACACACAGAGACTACACACACTACACAGCCACTGGCTGACACTTTTGCACTTTGACAGAAGAGCACATACAATTCATATACTATATTGGCAAACCCTGTTCTTCTGTGGAAAGTAGTACTGTATTGATTTAAAGTAGTACTGTGTTGAGTTAAAGTAGTATTGTGTTGAGTTAAATAATTACTGTGTTGAGTTAAAGTAGTACTGTGTTGAGTTCAAGTAGTACTGTGTTCAGTTTAAGTAGTACTGTGTTGAGTTAAAGTAGTACTGTGTTGAGTTAAAGTTGTATTATGTTGAGTTAAAGTAGTACTGTGTTGAGTTAAAGTAGTACTGTGTTGAGTTAAAGTTGTATTATGTTGAGTTAAAGTAGTACTGTGTTGAGTTAAATTAGTATTATGTTGAGTTAAAGTAGTACTGTGTTGAGTTAAAGTAATACTGTGTTGAGTTAAAGTAGTACTGTGTTGAGTTAAAGTTGTATTATGTTGACTTAAAGTAGTACTGTGTTGAGTTAAAGTAGTACTGTGTTGAGTTAAAGTTGTATTATGTTGAGTTAAAGTAGTACTGTGTTGAGTTAAAGTTGTATTATGTTGAGTTAAAGTAGTACTGTGTTGAGTTAAAGTAGTATTGTGTTGAGTTAAAGTAGTACTGTGTTGAGTTAAAGTTGTATTATGTTGAGTTAAAGTAGCACTGTGTTGAGTTAAAGTAGTACTGTGTTGAGTTAAAGTTGTATTATGTTGAGTTAAAGTAGTACTGTGTTGAGTTAAAGTAGTATTGTGTTGAGTTAAAGTAGTACTGTGTTGAGTTAAAGTAGTACTGTGTTGAGTTAAAGTAGCACTGTGTTGAGTTAAAGTAGTACTGCGTTGAGTTAAAGTAGTACTGTGTTGAGTTAAAGTAGTATTGTGTTGAGTTAAAGTAGTACTGTGTTGAGTTAAAGTAAATTAATTTGCCTGCCTGTCAGAAGAAATACACTTTCAGTCAGCAAAAAGCAGAATTCAAACAACTTTACTTTATCGTAATCAGTCCTATGCAGTTTGAACCACAAACTACTCTTCTGCTTCTTGGAAACTGGTGATGAATAGATTCACAGTGAACTATGCGCAAACTGACTCTCAGCTAAACAGAGAGAGGGAAGATGTGTGTTCCCAAGTCACTTCTTGTTGTTTAATGTAAATTCAACTCTCTGAATGCTCAGGGGGGAGGGGGGAGAGTTTACACACACGACACAAAGACGAAAGAAGACGAGTGTGTGTGTGTGTGTGTGTGTGTGTGTGTGTGTGTGTGTGTGTGTGTGTGTGTGTGTGTGTGTGTGTGTGTGTGTGTGTGTGTGTGTGTGTGTGTGTGTCTCTTGGAGAGCAGCCAGCCAGCCAGAGGGAGAGGTTAGAGGGGTGAAGCAGTCAGCGTTTTTTCAGCAGGCAACATGAATGAGGCCCCACCACTGGACTATAAAAACCAAACCAAATGGTCAGGCTGAACTGAAGAACGCCTACTGCTCTGCCTCCCGCATTCCAGAACCTTCATTCTGCCAGGTACAGATGTTTGTTCAGCCCTCTGGATGCGTCCCAAATGGTAACCCTATTCTCTATAGTGCACTACTTTTGACTCAGAGTCCTATGGGCCCTGGTCAAAAGTAGTGCACTGTGTAGGGAATAGGGTGTCATTTGGGACGCATGTTTCCTCCTGCCATAGACTGGGATTGGGGCCTAAAGAAAGCAACAACCCCAGCTAGGCTACTGATGGTTTAATTTACACTGTATTATGACAAGTACAAAGTCCTCCTGGCTTAATAAAAAGTTGGATCAAATAAAATAAAAACATGAGAACATGTAGATGTCTCTATAAAGACAGCCACAAATAAATAGTTCATTTTAGGGATTTATACTGAACAAAAATATAAACGCAACATGCAACAATTTCAAAGTTTTTACAGTTCATATTAGGAAATCAGTCAATTGAAATAAATTCATTAGGTCCTAATCTAATTTTATGTATTTCACACAACTGGGAAGGAGCGCAGCCATGGGTGGGCTTGAGAAGGCATAGGCCCACCCACTTGGGAGCCAGGCCCACCCACTGGCGAGCCAGGCCCAGGCAATCAGAATTAGTTTTCCCCCACAAAAAGGCTTTATTACAGACATAAATACTCCTCAGATTCATCAGCTGTCTGGGTGGCTGGTCTCAGACGATCCCACAGGTGAGGAAGCCGGATGTGGAGGTCCTGGGCTGGCGTGGTTACACGTGGTCTGTGGTTGTGAGGCTGGTTGTACATACAGCCAAATTCTCTAAAATGAAGTTGGAGATGGCTTATGGTAGAGAAATGAACATTCAATTCTCTAGCAACAGCTCTGGTGGACATTCCTGCAGGCAGCATGTCAATTGCACGTTCCCTCAAAACTTGAGACATCTGTGGCATTGTGTTGTTTGACAAAACTGCACATTTTAGATTGGCCTTTAATTGTCCCCAGCACAAGGTGCACCTGTGTAATGATCATGCTGTTTAATCAGCTTCTTGATATGCCACACCTGTCAAATGGATGGATTATCTTGGCAAAGGAGAAATGCCCACTAACAGAGATTTAAACAAATATGTGCTCAACATTTGAGAGAAATAAGCTTTTTGTGTGTATGGAAAATGAATGGGATCTTTTATTTCAGCTCATAAAACATGGGACCAACACTTTACGTTGCGTTTATATTTTTGTTCAGGTGACTACCTCATGAAGCTGGTTGAGAGAATGCCAAGAGTGCGCAAAGCTGTCATCAAGGCAAAGGGTGGCTACTTTGAAGCATCTCAAATATAAAATATATTTTGATTTGTTTAACACTTTTTTGGTTACTACATGATTCCATATGTGTTATTTCATAGTTTTGATGTCTTCACTATTATTCTACAATGTAGAAAATAGTTTTAAAAAATAACAAAAATTGAAGAGTAGGTGTGTCCAAACTTATGACTGGTACTGTATATAAGCCCGTTGTGATCCTAATAATGGGTGTATGTTGATGTTTTTGGGCAGGGTTTGTTGGGCTTCTCTTGTTTGAACCCTGGGCTTTAGTGTTTAGGCTACACTCTTAAAAAAAAGTGTTCGAAAATGATTCTTCAGCTATCCCCATAGGAGAACCGCTTTTGGTCCTAGGTAGAAACCCTTTTCTGGGTTCCATTTAGAAACCAAAGGGTTCTACCTGCAACCAAAAGGGTTCTTCAAAGGGTTCTTCTATGGAGACAGCAGAAGCACCCTTTAAGGTCCTTGATATAACCTTTTTTTCTATGGGAGTAGTTCCATCAGTTTCACCAATAGAGCGTAGTTCCACCAGTTTCACCAATAGAGGGTAGTTCCACCAGTTTCACCAATAGAGGGTAGTTCCACCAGTTTCACCAATAGAGGGTAGTTCCACCAGTTTCACCAATAGAGGGTAGTTCCACCAGTTTCACCAATAGAGGGTAGTTCCTACCAGTTTCACCAATAGAGGGTAGTTCCACCAGTTTCACCAATAGAGGGTAGTTCCTACCAGTTTCACCAATAGAGCGTAGTTCCACCAGTTTCACCAATAGAGGGTAGTTCCTACCAGTTTCACCAATAGAGGGTAGTTCCACCAGTTTCACCAATAGAGGGTAGTGCCACCAGTTTCACCAATAGAGGGTAGTTCCTACCAGTTTCACCAATAGAGGGTAGTTCCTACCAGTTTCACCAATAGAGGGTAGTTCCACCAGTTTCACCAATAGAGGGTAGTTCCTACCAGTTTCACCAATAGAGGGTAGTTCCTACCAGTTTCACCAATAGAGGGTAGTTCCACCAGTTTCACCAATAGAGGGTAGTTCCTACCAGTTTCACCAATAGAGGGTAGTTCCACCAGTTTCACCAATAGAGGGTAGTTCCTACCAGTTTCACCAATAGAGGGTAGTTCCATCAGTTTCACCAATAGAGGGTAGTTCCTACCAGTTTCACCAATAGAGCGTAGTGCCACCAGTTTCACCAATAGAGGGTAGTTCCTACCAGTTTCACCAATAGAGCGTAGTGCCACCAGTTTCACCAATAGAGGGTAGTTCCTACCAGTTTCACCAATAGAGGGTAGTGCCACCAGTTTCACCAATAGAGGGTAGTTCCACCAGTTTCACCAATAGAGGGTAGTTCCTACCAGTTTCACCAATAGAGGGTAGTTCCTACCAGTTTCACCAATAGAGGGTAGTTCCTACCAGTTTCACCAATAGAGCGTAGTTCCACCAGTTTCACCAATAGAGGGTAGTTCCACCAGTTTCACCAATAGAGGGTAGTTCCTACCAGTTTCACCAATAGAGGGTAGTTCCTACCAGTTTCACCAATAGAGGGTAGTTCCACCAGTTTCACCAATAGAGGGTAGTTCCTACCAGTTTCACCAATAGAGGGTAGTTCCTACCAGTTTCACCAATAGAGGGTAGTTCCTACCAGTTTCACCAATAGAGGGTAGTTCCTACCAGTTTCACCAATAGAGGGTAGTTCCTACCAGTTTCACCAATAGAGGGTAGTTCCTACCAGTTTCACCAATAGAGGGTAGTTCCTACCAGTTTCACCAATAGAGGGTAGTTCCATCAGTTTCACCAATAGAGGGTAGTTCCTACCAGTTTCACCAATAGAGGGTAGTTCCTACCAGTTTCACCAATAGAGGGTAGTTCCTACCAGTTTCACCAATAGAGGGTAGTTCCTACCAGTTTCACCAATAGAGGGTAGTTCCTACCAGTTTCACCAATAGAGGGTAGTTCCACCAGTTTCACCAATAGAGGGTAGTGCCACCAGTTTCACCAATAGAGCGTAGTTCCACCAGTTTCACCAATAGAGGGTAGTTCCATCAGTTTCACCAATAGAGGGTAGTTCCATCAGTTTCACCAATAGAGGGTAGTTCCACCAGTTTCACCAATAGAGGGTAGTTCCATCAGTTTCACCAATAGAGGGTAGTTCCTACCAGTTTCACCAATAGAGGGTAGTTCCACCAGTTTCACCAATAGAGGGTAGTTCCACCAGTTTCACCAATAGAGGGTAGTTCCTACCAGTTTCACCAATAGAGGGTAGTTCCACCAGTTTCACCAATAGAGGGTAGTTCCTACCAGTTTCACCAATAGAGGGTAGTTCCACCAGTTTCACCAATAGAGGGTAGTGCCACCAGTTTCACCAATAGAGGGTAGTTCCATCAGTTTCACCAATAGAGGGGTAGTTCCACCAGTTTCACCAATAGAGGGTAGTTCCTACCAGTTTCACCAATAGAGGGTAGTTCCACCAGTTTCACCAATAGAGGGTAGTGCCACCAGTTTCACCAATAGAGGGTAGTTCCATCAGTTTCACCAATAGAGGGTAGTTCCATCAGTTTCACCAATAGAGGGTAGTTCCTACCAGTTTCACCAATAGAGGGTAGTTCCACCAGTTTCACCAATAGAGGGTAGTTCCACCAGTTTCACCAATAGAGGGTAGTTCCTACCAGTTTCACCAATAGAGTGTCACGATCGTCGGATATAGAGGACCAAGGCGCAGCGTGGAAGGTGAACATACTTATTTATTAAATGATACACAAACAAAACAACAAATCGATACGTAACGTCCACAGGTGCAAAACACAAACCAACACGGAACAAGATCCCACAAACACTGTGGGAAAAACCACCTGACTAAATATGGTTCCCAATCAGAGACAACCAGCAACAGCTGATACCCGTTGCCTCTGATTGAGAACCACTCTGGCCAACATAGATATACAAACACTAGACTAGACACAACGAGCACAAAACATAAACTCTACACACCCTGGCTCAACTTAAAAGAGTCCCTAGAGCCAGGGCGTGACAGTACCCCCTAAAGGCGCGGACTGCGACCGCGCCTAAACATCACCGAACAGGGGAGGGCTGGGTGGGCATTCCTCCTCGGAGGCGGTTCCGGCTCCGGGCTTGACCACCACCCTCTACTAACCCCCCGTAGTGCCCCTGGTCTGGTCTAGCCCCACTGGCTGGAGCTGGACTGGACTTCGGTGGAGCGGATTGCTCAGGCTCCGGTGTGGAGCAGCTGACCGGTACCTGACCAGGCACCGGTGAAACGGGCACGGGCTGGCGATGCGCACCACAGGTTTGGTGCGGGGAGCAGGAACAGGCCGGACCAGGCTGGCGACGCGCACCATTGGCTTGGTGCGGGGAGCAGGAACAGGCCGGGCCGGGCTGGCGACGCGCACCACTAGCTTGGTGCGGGGAGCAGGAACAGGCCGGGCTGGCGATGCGCACCACAGGTTTGGTGCGGGGAGCAGGAACGGGCCGGGCCGGGCTGGCGACGCGCACCATTGGCTTGGTGCGGGGAGCAGGAACAGGCCGGGCCGGGCTGGCGACGCGCACCATTGGCTTGGTGCGAGGGGCAGGAACAGGCCGGGCCGGGCTGGCGACGCGCACCATAGGCTTGGCGCGATGGACAGGAACAGGCCGGACCTTACTGGGAACACACACCACTGGCCTTACACGGGAATCAGGAATGGGCCGGACCGGACTGGCAACACACTTCAGTACCTCTCGCCGTGCCTCTACATTTTCCTTCCCTCTATACACCAATGGCTCCCGTAACCCGGTGGCCTTCTCTCCTCGTCCACCAACTCGCTCCTTATCTGCCTCCAGTGGCCCCGTCGTCCCTGCCATGTGCCCCCCCCCCCTAAAAATGTCTTGGGGGTGCCCCTCGCCTGTCCGACGACTTCCCGGTTGGCGCCGCTTCTCCTCTCCTGCCTGGGCACGCTGCTTGGTCCTGTATTGGTGGGATCTTCTGTCACGATCGTCGGATATAGAGGACCAAGGCGCAGCGTGGAAGGTGAACATACTTATTTATTAAATGATACACGAACAAAACAACAAATCGATACGTGACATCCACAGGTGCAAAACACAAACCAACACGGAACAAGATCCCACAAACACTGTGGAAAAACCACCTGACTAAATATGGTTCCCAATCAGAGACAACCAGCAACAGCTGATACTCATTGCCTCTGATTGAGAACCACTCTGGCCAACATAGATATACAAAAACTAGGCTAGACACAACGAGCACAAAACATAAACTCTACACACCCTGGCTCAACTTAAAAGAGTCCCTAGAGCCAGGGCGTGACATAGAGGGTAGTTCCATCAGTTTCACCAATAGAGGGTAGTTCCTACCAGTTTCACCAATAGAGGGTAGTTCCTACCAGTTTCACCAATAGAGGGTAGTTCCTACCAGTTTCACCAATAGAGGGTAGTTCCACCAGTTTCACCAATAGAGGGTAGTTCCTACCAGTTTCACCAATAGAGGGTAGTTCCTACCAGTTTCACCAATAGAGGGTAGTTCCACCAGTTTCACCAATAGAGGGTAGTTCCATCAGTTTCACCAATAGAGGGTAGTTCCATCAGTTTCACCAATAGAGGGTAGTTCCATCAGTTTCACCAATAGAGGGTAGTTCCACCAGTTTCACCAATAGAGGGTAGTTCCTACCAGTTTCACCAATAGAGGGTAGTTCCTACCAGTTTCACCAATAGAGGGTAGTTCCTACCAGTTTCACCAATAGAGGGTAGTTCCTACCAGTTTCACCAATAGAGGGTAGTTCCACCAGTTTCACCAATAGAGGGTAGTTCCATCAGTTTCACCAATAGAGGGTAGTTCCATCAGTTTCACCAATAGAGGGTAGTTCCTACCAGTTTCACCAATAGAGCGTAGTGCCATCAGTTTCACCAATAGAGGGTAGTGCCACCAGTTTCACCAATAGAGGGTAGTTCCTACCAGTTTCACCAATAGAGCGTAGTTCCATCAGTTTCACCAATAGAGGGTAGTTCCTACCAGTTTCACCAATAGAGGGTAGTTCCTACCAGTTTCACCAATAGAGCGTAGTTCCATCAGTTTCACCAATAGAGGGTAGTTCCTACCAGTTTCACCAATAGAGGGTAGTTCCTACCAGTTTCACCAATAGAGCGTAGTGCCACCAGTTTCACCAATAGAGGGTAGTTCCTACCAGTTTCACCAATAGAGCGTAGTTCCATCAGTTTCACCAATAGAGGGTAGTTCCTACCAGTTTCACCAATAGAGGGTAGTTCCACCAGTTTCACCAATAGAGGGTAGTTCCTACCAGTTTCACCAATAGAGCGTAGTTCCATCAGTTTCACCAATAGAGGGTAGTTCCTACCAGTTTCACCAATAGAGGGTAGTTCCTACCAGTTTCACCAATAGAGCGTAGTGCCACCAGTTTCACCAATAGAGGGTAGTTCCTACCAGTTTCACCAATAGAGGGTAGTTCCATCAGTTTCACCAATAGAGGGTAGTTCCATCAGTTTCACCAATAGAGGGTAGTTCCTACCAGTTTCACCAATAGAGGGTAGTTCCTACCAGTTTCACCAATAGAGCGTAGTTCCATCAGTTTCACCAATAGAGGGTAGTTCCTACCAGTTTCACCAATAGAGCGTAGTGCCACCAGTTTCACCAATAGAGGGTAGTTCCATCAGTTTCACCAATAGAGGGTAGTTCCATCAGTTTCACCAATAGAGGGTAGTTCCATCAGTTTCACCAATAGAGGGTAGTTCCTACCAGTTTCACCAATAGAGGGTAGTTCCACCAGTTTCACCAATAGAGGGTAGTTCCTACCAGTTTCACCAATAGAGCGTAGTTCCTACCAGTTTCACCAATAGAGGGTAGTTCCACCAGTTTCACCAATAGAGGGTAGTTCCACCAGTTTCACCAATAGAGGGTAGTTCCACCAGTTTCACCAATAGAGCGTAGTTCCACCAGTTTCACCAATAGAGGGTAGTTCCACCAGTTTCACCAATAGAGGGTAGTTCCACCAGTTTCACCAATAGAGGGTAGTTCCACCAGTTTCACCAATAGAGCGTAGTTCCACCAGTTTCACCAATAGAGGGTAGTTCCACCAGTTTCACCAATAGAGCGTAGTTCCACCAGTTTCACCAATAGAGGGTAGTTCCACCAGTTTCACCAATAGAGGGTAGTTCCTACCAGTTTCACCAATAGAGGGTAGTTCCACCAGTTTCACCAATAGAGCGTAGTTCCACCAGTTTCACCAATAGAGGGTAGTTCCACCAGTTTCACCAATAGAGGGTAGTTCCTACCAGTTTCACCAATAGAGCGTAGTTCCACCAGTTTCACCAATAGAGGGTAGTTCCACCCGTTTCACCAATAGAGGGTAGTTCCTACCAGTTTCACCAATAGAGGGTAGTTCCACCAGTTTCACCAATAGAGGGTAGTTCCACCAGTTTCACCAATAGAGGGTAGTTCCTACCAGTTTCACCAATAGAGCGTAGTGCCACCAGTTTCACCAATAGAGGGTAGTTCCTACCAGTTTCACCAATAGAGGGTAGTTCCTACCAGTTTCACCAATAGAGGGTAGTGCCTACCAGTTTCACCAATAGAGGGTAGTTCCACCAGTTTCACCAATAGAGGGTAGTTCCTACTAGTTTCACCAATAGAGGGTAGTTCCTACTAGTTTCACCAATAGAGGGTAGTTCCTACCAGTTTCACCAATAGAGGGTAGTTCCTACCAGTTTCACCAATAGAGGGTAGTTCCACCAGTTTCACCAATAGAGGGTAGTTCCTACCAGTTTCACCAATAGAGTGTAGTTCCTACCAGTTTCACCAATAGAGGGTAGTTCCACCAGTTTCACCAATAGAGGGTAGTTCCATCAGTTTCACCAATAGAGGGTAGTTCCTACCAGTTTCACCAATAGAGGGTAGTTCCATCAGTTTCACCAATAGAGGGTAGTTCCACCAGTTTCACCAATAGAGGGTAGTTCCTACCAGTTTCACCAATAGAGGGTAGTTCCTACCAGTTTCACCAATAGAGGGTAGTTCCTACCAGTTTCACCAATAGAGGGTAGTTCCTACCAGTTTCACCAATAGAGGGTAGTTCCTACCAGTTTCACCAATAGAGGGTAGTTCCTACCAGTTTCACCAATAGAGGGTAGTTCCATCAGTTTCACCAATAGAGGGTAGTTCCTACCAGTTTCACCAATAGAGGGTAGTTCCATCAGTTTCACCAATAGAGGGTAGTTCCTACCAGTTTCACCAATAGAGGGTAGTTCCTACCAGTTTCACCAATAGAGGGTAGTTCCATCAGTTTCACCAATAGAGGGTAGTTCCATCAGTTTCACCAATAGAGGGTAGTTCCTACCAGTTTCACCAATAGAGGGTAGTTCCTACCAGTTTCACCAATAGAGGGTAGTTCCACCAGTTTCACCAATAGAGGGTAGTTCCACCAGTTTCACCAATAGAGGGTAGTTCCTACCAGTTTCACCAATAGAGGGTAGTTCCTACCAGTTTCACCAATAGAGCGTAGTGCCACCAGTTTCACCAATAGAGCGTAGTGCCACCAATTCGGTGCATTTTAAGAAGTGCAACTTGGTAAAAAAATATGTTTAATTTTAACATTCTGTCATAAGAACACACGTTCAACTTCATAAAAAACAAGTTTTCCCGTCTCATAGGTTAAATAAAAAATGTACTAACGGGGCGGACTGGGACAACAATACGGCCCTGACATTTTATCCACACGTGCCGCCAGTTCAAGAAAATAAGTTTATTCATCTAACACGTCCAAGCAGGAATGCATGATTCAAGATATTTTGCAACCTAATCCAATGATTGTCATGAATTTTGGGTTGACAATTAGACTATAGTTTCTAGTTTACTGTCAAAACAGGACAACAAAATGTCCTGATTGTTTTTTTGTTCAATAGAGATGAATTACATACATCTTTATGTGCACTAGCTATTACACTATACAGTGCCTTCAGAAAGTATTCAGACCCCTTGACTTTTTCCACATTTTGTTACGTTACAGCCTTATTCTAAAATTGATTAAATTGTTTTTTTCCCTCATCAATCTACACACATTACCCCATAATGACAAAGCGAAAACAGGTTTTTGGAAAGGTTTGCAAATGTATAAAAAAAAAAATTGAGTTCAGTTACATCCTGTTTCCATTGACCATCCTTGAGATGTTTCTACAACTTGATTGGAGTCCATCTGTGGTAAACTCAATTGATTGGACATGATTTGGAAAGGC
The DNA here is from genome assembly GCF_020615455.1 of Coregonus clupeaformis. NCBI lineage: Eukaryota > Metazoa > Chordata > Actinopteri > Salmoniformes > Salmonidae > Coregonus > Coregonus clupeaformis. The sequence goes on from NC_059207.1 coordinate 22,379,225, forward strand.
ACACACCTGTCTATATAAGGTCCCACAGTTGACAGTGCATGTCAGAGCAAAAACCAAGCCATGAGGTCTAAGGAATTCTCTGTAGAGCTCCGAGACAGGATTGTGTCGAGGCACAGTGTCAGTAGCTGAGTGTAGATGTGGTGAGGAAATCAAGCGTAGGAAACACGGGCGTACGTCAACAGACTTTAGTGAACAAAAGGCAGCACCAAACAGGCGAACAGCCAACCCAACCGGGAGGCAAAATACAAAATACGCACAACACACACAGTGCGTAAAATGAAGATAGCGCACACAGTGCGGACTCTCGGAAAAACAACACACGAGAGTAAATACAACAAGAGCAACAGCTAGACAATAAACAATACCACATAACACCTGCCCCCACACACGAAAACTAAATAGGCAACCAAATCAAACACTAACAAGGGACAGGTGTACAAACAGACAAAACCAAACAAACATGAAACATCGAACGGTGGTAGCTAGTACTCCGGGGACGACGACCGCCGAAGCCTGCCCGAACAAGGAGGAGGAGCAGCCTCGGCCGAAACCGTGACACACAGATCTGGGGAAGGGTACCAAAACATTTCTGCTGCATTGAAGGTCCCCAAGAACTCAGTGGCCTCCATAATTTTTTAATGGAAGAAGTTTGGAACCACCAAGACTCTTCCTAGAGCTGGCCGCCCGGCCAAACTGAGCAATTCGGGGAGAAGGGCCTTGGTCAGGGAGGTGACCAAGAACCCGATGGTTACTCTGATAGAGCTCCAGAGTTCCTCTGTGGAGATGGGAGAACCTTCCAGAAGGACAACCATCTCTGCAGCGCTCCACCAATCAGGCCTTTATGGTAAAGTGGCCAGACGGAAGCCACTCCTCAGTAAAAGGCACATGACAGCCCGCTTGGAGTTTGTCAAAAGGCACCTAAAGACTCTCAGACCATGAGAAACAAGATTCTCTTATCTGATGAAACCAAGATTAAACTCTTTGGCCTGAATGCCAAGCGTCACGTCTGGAGGAAACCTGGCACCACCCCTACGGTGAAGCATGGTGGTGGCACCATCATGCTGCGGGGATGTTTTTCAGCAGCAGGGACTGGGGCAAAGTACAGAGATATCCTTGATGAAAACCTGCTCCAGAGCACTCAGGACCTCAGACTGGGGCGAAGATTCACCTTCCAACAGGACAACGACCCTAAGCACACAGCCAAGACAATGCAGGAGTGGCTTCGGGAGAAGTCTCTGAATGTCCTTGAGTGGCCCAGCCAGAGCCCAGACTTGAACCCGATCGAACATCTCTGGAGAGACCTGAAAATAGCTGTGCAGCAACGCTCCCCATCCAACCTGACAGAGCTTGAGAGGATCTGCAGAGAAGAATGGGAGAAACTCCCCAAATACAGGTGTGCCAAGCTTGTAGCGTCATACCCAGGAAGACTTGAGGCTGTAATCTCTGCCAAATGTGCTTCAACAAAGTATTGATTAAAGGGTCTGAATACTTATGTAAAATGTGATATTTCAGTTTTTTTATTTCTTATAAATTTGCAACAATTTCTAAAAACCTGTTTTTGCTGTGACATATTGGGGTATTGTGTGTAGATTGATGAGGGGAAAAAAACAATTTTATACATTTTAGAATAAGGCTGTAACGTAACAAAATGTGGGAAAAATCACGGGGTCTGAATACTTTCCGAATGCACTGTATATGCAAAAGTATGTGGACACCCCTTCAAAGAAGAGGATTTAGCTATTTCAGCTGACAGGTGTATAAAATCGAGTACACAGCCATGCGATCTCCATTGACAAACATTGGCAGTAGAATGGCCAGTACTGAAGAGCTCAGTGACTTTTAACTTGGCACTGTCATAGGATGTCACCTTTCCAACAAGTCAGTTCGATCCATGATCTCGGCTGTCTAACATGATCTCGGCTGTCTAACATGATCTTGGCTGTCTAACATGATCTTGGCTGTCTAACATGATCTTGGCTGTCTAACTGATGAGTTGGAGCAGGTCTCTTTTTGCTGATGATGCGTTTGACTTTCAATGTGAGTTTGCGTGACCTCAGCCCAGCCTGAGAAAACCAGGCCAGCCGTTGCCCACTGATCACCCGAAGATTAGTGTAACAACGAAATTGCACAAAAATCTTTTAAAACTATTTTGTAGGTGAATTAATGGAAAAGAACATGACGAAGATGATAAGGGTGGAAATGTTGTTCTAACGTTGTTCTGACGTTGTTCTGTGCTGCGTTTTCCTTTCTGTTTTCCAATCCGCCCGAGTGCCAAATAAAGTAACAGGATTGACCGTAACAGGATTGACGATTTCTTAAATCAGCCATAAATCTCCTTGTGACAGGGGGAAAGGAAGTTTGTTGTATGCAACAGAGAGGGGCAATTGAATACAAGCTTCACAATAAAAATAAATAAATAAAAACATTTCTAGTCTATCTATCTATAGGCAACAGGTTTGACCTGTTTTGCTCGACCCTCTCAGTTTTCCAACACAAAACACCAGAAAATATTAGATGTTCAGTGTTTCTTTTGAAACAAATATTTAAAAAGGAATAGTTTTCACCATGTTAAAACGAGAGTTCAGTTCAAGTAACAGGGTTGACCTTAAAATGAGGGACAGATGTAAATGAATCATTAATCACAGTAAATAAATCATCTTCAGAAATGACTTTGTCTAAGCAACAAAATAACTAGGGCTTTACAATGATGGTGAAACTTGGAGATTATTTTTTTATTATTTTTTTATATTTAAAATCTGATTTTTGGCACTTTAGCAAGCCTTTATTCATATACAGTTGAAGTATAATTAATGTATTATTATATATTATAATTTCATATAATTATCAGATGTATTGACTTCTCCATGTGGTCTTAATTAAAGGGGACTCCATTTAATATAACAGCCTTTTAAAATACTATATTGGTGCACAATTTCTACTGAATATATCAAAGGCACTCTTTTCGTGGAACGACCCTGTCGTTTTTTTGGGAAGGAGTGGGCAGTGCTGCTCCGTCGTTTGACCCGGTCGGTTAAGGTCTGCCAGGGTAAATGCATTACCTCATGGGTGCCAAAAAACCCTGGAATGTGTCCCTATTACGTTTACATTTTAGTCATTTAGCAGACGCTCTTATCCAGAGCGACTTACAGTTAATGAGTGCATACATTTTTCATACTGGCCCCCCCGTGGGAATCGAACCCACAACCCTGGCGTTGCAAGCGCCACGCTCTACCAACTGAGCTACAGGAGGTTCGATAATCAAAAGTACCACACATCATCATCCGTTCATTTATTCAGATGCACGGTATCCACCTCATCAAGGAGCCCTGTTCAGATGCACGGTAACCACCTCATCAAGGAGCCCTGTTCAGATGCACGGTAACCACCTCATCAAGGAGCCCTGTTCAGATGCACGGTAACCACCTCATCAAGGAGCCCTGTTCAGATGCACGGTAACCACCTCATCAAGGAGCCCTGTTCAGATGCATGGTAACCACCTCATCAAGGAGCCCTGTTCAGCTGCATGGTAACCACCTCATCAAGGAGCCCTGTTCAGCTGCACGATAACCACCTCATCAAGGAGCCCTGTTCAGCTGCACGATAACCACCTCATCAAGGAGCCCTGTTCAGCTGCACGATAACCACCTCATCAAGGAGCCCTGTTCAGCTGCATGGTAACCAACTCATCAAGGAGCCCTGTTCAGCTGCATGGTAACCACCTCATCAAGGAGCCCTGTTCAGCTGCACGATAACCACCTCATCAAGGAGCCCTGTTCAGCTGCATGGTAACCACCTCATCAAGGAGCCCTGTTCAGCTGCACGATAACCACCTCATCAAGGAGCCCTGTGGCTGCGTTGATCACAATGTGCTCGTGGGGCATTTAAGGCCTGAACGATGCCTGACAGGCAGCACTGTCTCCACTGTGGCTGTGGTCTTGGGGGGAGTGTTCGCCTGTCAGGCATCGTTCAGGCCTTAAATGCCCCACGAGGGCTTAGGTCAAGGTAAGGGATATTTAGCTTGCTTACATTCTAACTTATAAACTGACTATGAGCTCCAAACACAAATGAAAGCATGATGTTAGCATGTTAGCATGAAATGTACCATCCCTTAGTGTAGCAGTCAATAAAAACGTACGCGCTGATCCATCGTGGGCTCTGATGCCTCAGCCATACTGTGAATCTATCATCAATACGTCCACACTCCTATTTATAGAGTTTATCTCGTGATCTCGACAAAACAACTTTTGTTAGGTAGTGATCATGAGTAGACGTTACAATAAATCTCTGAGCAATTGTATTAGTATAAAAATATAGAATTTTCACACAAAGAATTACATAAAATATAGCTCAGTATTATTTCTTTATTTTATACAGTCTTTTTTTGCTCATGTTTATCAAGGCCAATAATTATGGACCTGACTGCAGGTACAATGTATGAACAAATACAAAAGGCATGTGTGTTGAGCTCCATATAGTTCATAATAGACGTGATACAGACCAAGTAGCCAATTAGCAAGCACATACATAGATAGATCCATGAAAAGCAAATCAAATGTTATTTGTCAAATGCGCCGAATACAGCAGACTTTACCGTGAAATGTTTACTTACGAGCCCTTTCCCAACAATGCAGAGGTAAAAAGTAAGAATCATTTGCTAAAAATAAAATAGTAACACAATAAAATAACAATAACGAGACTATATACAGGGAGTACCGGTACCAAGTCAATATGCAGGGGTACGGGTTAGTCAAGGTAATTGAGGTAATATGTACACTACCGGTCAAACATTTGGACACACCTACTCATTCAATAGTTTTTCTTTATTAACACATATGGAATCATGTAGTAACCAAAAAAGAGTTAAACAAATCAAAATATATTTTATATTTGAGATTCTTCAAATGGCCACCCTTTGCCTTGATGAAAGCTTTGCACACTCTTGGCATTCTCTCAACCAGCTTCATGAGGTAGTCACCTGGAATGCATTTCAATTAACAGGTGTGCCTGTTGTGGAATTTCTTTCCTTCTTAATGCGTTTGAGCCAATCAGTTGTGTTGTGACAAGGTAGGGGGGGTATACAGAAAATAGCCCTATTTGGTAAAATACCAAGTCCATATTATGGCAAGAACAGCTCAAATAAGCAAAGAGAAACTTTAATTAAAACATGCCTAATTAGCATAACTGGGACTAGATACAAAACAATGCCAGAACATTTAGTAAGACAGTGAAACTTGGTTCCACAAAACAAATGTTCTCTCTCGCTCGGCATGGGAAACATATGTTTACATTGCCAAAGCAAGTGAAATAGATAATAAACAAAAGTGAAATAATAAATCAAAAATGAACAGTAAACATTACACTCACAAGTTTCAAAGGAATAGACACATTTCAAATGTCATATTATGGCTATGTACAGTGTTATAATGATGTGCAAATAATGAAAGTAAAAAAAATAAAAATAAATATGCCATTTAGCAGACGCTTTTATCCAAAGCGACTTACAGTCATGTGCGCATACATTTTTACGTATGGGTGGTCCCGGGGATCGAACCCACTACCCTGGCGTTACAAGTGCCATGCTCTACCAATTTAGCTACAGAGGACCAAAAGTACAAAAGGGAAAATCTCTCTCTCTCTCTCTCTCTTTCGTTGCTGTAAGCACAGAGATAAATTAAACTATCCAGTGTGTTTCGGCAATGCCACAGGATACACAGTACCAGTCAAAAGTTTGGATACTTACTCATTCAAGGGTTTTTCTTTATTTTTGCTATTTTCTACATTGTGGAATAATAATGAAGACATCAAAACTATGAAATAACACATATGGAATCATGTAGTAACCAAAAAAAGTGTTAAACAAATCAAAATACACTGCTCAAAAAAAGAAAGGGAACACTTAAACAACACAATGTAACTCCAAGTCAATCACACTTCTGTGAAATCAAACTGTCCACTTAGGAAGCAACACTGATTGACAATACATTTCACATGCTGTTGTGCAAATGGAATAGACAACAGGTGGAAATTATAGGCAATTAGCAAGACACCCCCAATAAAGGACTGGTTTTGCAGGTTCCTCAGTTCCTATGCTTCCTGGCTGATGTTTTGGTCACTTTTGAATGCTGGCGGTGCTTTCACTCTAGTGGTAGCATGAGACGGAGTCTACAACCCACAAAAGTGGCTCAGGTAGTGCAGCTCATCCAGGATGGCACATCAATGCGAGCTGTGGCAAGAAGGTTTGCTGTGTCTGTCAGCGTAGTGTCCAGAGCATGGAGGCGCTACCAGGAGACAGGCCAGTACATCAGGAGACGGGGAGGAGGCCGTAGGAGGGCAACAACCCAGCAGCAGGACTGCTACCTCCGCCTTTGTGCAAGGAGGAGCAGGAGGAGCACTGCCAGTGCCCTGCAAAATGACCTCCAGCAGGCCACAAATGTGCATGTGTCTGCTCAAACAGTCAGAAACAGACTCCATGAGGGTGGTATGAGGGCCCGACGTCCACAGGTGGGGGTTGTGCTTACAGCCCAACACTGTGCAGGACATTTGGCATTTGCCAGAGAACACCAAGATTGGCAAATTCGCCACTGGCGCCATGTGCTCTTCACAGATGAAAGCAGGTTCACACTGAGCACATGTGACAGACGTGACAGAGTCTGGAGACGCCGTGGAGAACGTTCTGCTGCCTGCAACATCCTCCAGCATGACCGGTTTGGCGGCGGGTCAGTCATGGTGTGGGGTGGCATTTCTTTGGGGGGCCGCACAGCCCTCCATGTGCTCGCCAGAGGTAGCCTGACTGCCATTAGGTACCGAGATGAGATCCTCAGACCCCATTCACCAACGCCACGTTGCACCACAGACTGTCCAGGAGTTGGCGGATGCTTTAGTCCAGGTCTGGGAGGAGATCCCTCAGGAGACCATCCGCCACCTCATCAGGAGCATGCCCAGGCGTTGTAGGGAGGTCATACAGGCACGTGGAGGCCACACACACTACTGAGCCTCATTTTGACTTGTTTTAAGGACATTACATCAAAGTTGGATCAGCCTGTAGTGGTTTTCCACTTTAATTTTGAGGGTGACTCCAAATCCAGACCTCCATGGGTTGATACATTTGATTTCCATTGATAATTTTTGTGTGATTTTGTTGTCAGCACATTCAACTATGTAAAGAAAAAAGTATTTAATAAGATTATTTCATTCATTCAGATCTAGAATGTGTTATTTTAATGTTCACTTTATTTTTTTGAGCAGTGTATATTCTTCAAAGTAGCCACAGCTTCATTTAACTAGGCAAGTCAGTTAAGATCAAATTCTTGTTTACAATGATGGCCTACTTAGGCCAAACCCGGATGACGCTGGGCCAATTGTGTGCCACCCTATGGGACTCCCAATAACAGCTGGATTCAAACCAGGGTCTGTAGTGACACCTCTAGCACTGAGTTGCAGTGCCTTAGACCACTGCACCACTCGGGAGGACCACAGGAGGTAGTCACCTGGAATGCATTTCAATTAACAGGTGTGCCTTGTTTAAAAGTTAATTTGTGGAATTACTTTCCTTCTTAATGCGTTTGAGCCAATCAGTTGTGTTGTGACTGATGTGGATTTTTACATTAATATGGATCTTTATCTCTGTTGCGAGGCAAGAATTGAATTGATTCCTCTCACTGGGTTTGTGTGTGTGTGAAATGGGGATCTGACCTCGGGTCGAAGCTCCTCCCTAATCCAAGGGTGAAACCAGACTGTTGCCTTTTGCCTCTCTCCTCAGACAAAGTCCTGAAGATGGAGCCGGAGTTGAACAGAGTTCAGACTAAACATGGATTAATTACAGCATGGCGGGAGGGGAGAGAAGGGGTTGGGCTTGGGGTATGTTTGAGAGATTGATTGTGGACCTGTCATGTCCAACAATCAATCTCCAGGTCAAGCCAGGGTGAGCCGGGGTTGAACAGAGTTCAAACTGAACATGAGTATTTTTTTTGCATGACAAGGGCTTGATTGATTGTACCACCATTGTTTCCAAGCTGAATAAAGAGAGGAGAGGTCAGATTTCGCCACTATCATAGACTAAGGAAGTGGGCGGAGCGGTCAAGAGGTGAAAACAGGAGACAGTGGTGGTGGAACCCAAGAGGGAGGGGTTTTAAGCTAAAATGTATGTAAATAAAACTATATAAACTAAGAGCTGAGAGGTAGAAGGGAGATGTTTTGCAAACCACCTCGGCACTATTGCTAATGTAATAAAGTCTATCTTAATTCTACAAAAACTCTGAAATACTTTGGTTCTTTGATTAGTATAAGGACGAATTAGCCACAACATAATAAGATAGGGGTGGTATACAGAATATAGCCCTATTTGGTAAAAGACCAAGTCCATATTATGGCAAGAACAGCTCAAATAAGCAAAGAGAAACGACAGTCCATCATTACTTTAAGACATGAAGGTCAGTCAATACGGAACATTTCAAGAACTTTGAAAGTTTCTTCAAGTGTAATCGTAAAAACCATCAGGTGCTATGATGAAACTGGCTCTCATGAGGACCGCCACAGGAATGGAAGACCCAGAGTTCATTGGAGTTACCAGCCTCAGATTTCAGCCCAAATAAATGCTTCACAGAGTTCAAGTAACAGACACATCTCAACATCAACTGTTCAGAGTAGACTGCGTGAATCAGGCCTTCATGGTCGAATTGCTGCAAAGAAACCACTACTAAAGGACACCAATAAGAAGAAGAGATTTGATTGGGCCAAGAAACACGAGCAATGGACATTAGACCGGTGGAAATCTGTCCTTTGGTCTGATGAGTCCAAATTGGAGAATTTTGGTTCCAACCGCCGTGTCTTTGTGAGACGCAGAGTAGGTGAACGGATGATCTCCGCATGTGTGGTTCCCACCGTGAAGAATGGAGGAGGAGGTGTAATGGTGTGGGGGTGCTTTGCTGGTGACACTGTCAGTGATTAATTTAGAATTCAAGGCACACATTTAACCAGCATGGCTACCACAGCATTCTGCAGTGATACGCCATCCCATCTGGTTTGCGCTTAGTGGGACTATAATTGGTTTTTCAACAGGACAATGACTCAAATCACACCTCCAGGCTGTGTAAGGGCTATTTGACCAAGAAGAGTGATGGAGTGCTGCATCAGATGACCTGGCCTTCACAATCACCCGACCTCAACCCAATTGAGATGGTTTGGGATGAGTTGGACCGCAGAGTGAAGGAAAAGCAGCCAACAAGTGCTCAGCATATGTGGGAACTCCTTCAAGATTGTTGGAAAAGCATTCCAGGTGAAGCTGGTTGAGAGAATGCCAAGAGTGTGCAAAGCTGTCATCAAGGCAAAGGGTGGCTACTTTGAAGAATCTCAAATATAAAATATATTCGATTTTTTGGTTACTACATCATTCCATGTGTTAATTCATAGTTTTGATGTCTTCACTATTATTCTACAATGTAGAAAATAGTAAAAAAATAAAGAAAAACCCTTGAATGATTAGGTGTGTCCAAACTTTTGACTGGCACTGTAGGTGCTCCCATTTTGACATCGCTGCTTTGTTTTCTTGGATCTGTCGCCTCATCAGTGTAGTGGTGGCTAGAGAAGAGGGTATACTAGAATTTTGCCAAACATTTCCCAAACGCCCGGAGAAGGAAAGGTGCCCTGCGTTTAAAAATGCAATGAAAAACAGTGACATACACTCAGAATGACCTAAAATGATCAATCCCATGTTGATCTTTCGTAGTCAGGCCAACCCAAGCTGTACTGTACAAGTAGGCTATTACATTTACATTTACATTTTAGTCATTTAGCAGACGCTCTTATCCAGAGCGACTTACAGTTAGTGCATACATTATGTTTTATACCCCCCCAGTGGGAATCGAACCCACAACCTATTAGTAGGTCTACTATTGAAATACATAAATGAGGCTGTCAACTGAGTCAGAAATTCACTGTTTTAGTTTATTTATTTATTTTTTATCCGGTTTTCGCTCTTGAAGTCACACTTTTTAATAGCAAATATACATATATTATGTTCTAAGGCCACAACAATGCTTAAACCACATCAGGAGACCACTTTTGAGGTCTGGGAAAAAAAACCTTTAATTCAACTGCACAGGCACCTAGCAGTGTTTGGTTACCGGTGTTTCTATAACACACATGAGATGGAGTTTGCAAAACAAAAATTAATGATATCATTCTGCCAGGTAAGCATAGGCTACTTAGTAGCTAGTTAGCATTTAATTGAGAAGTTTTTTGGGCAAGCATTTTCATTTTCATCTAGTCTACCAGACATTAGCGTTGCTATATTTTTCCAGTCCTTACTTGTTTGAAACTTTGACTTTATACTTCATATTATGAGACATGTCTTACCTTCTTCAAAGTAGCCAAAATCCCACCATAGAAACGTGGAGGTAATTATTTTTATAAAGACTTCCTCATATTCTCTCTCCTGTTCTAATTGGTTTTCAAATTAACTTTATTTCGTTGTCTAGCAACCAATGACATATTGCATCTTTAGATCTTCCTCGTTCAACATTTCTAAAGGTTATTTCCATCTCTGTCCATGAAACCGGCTCGCATTTTATAACGGTGTTTCCCGCAAATCGCATTTTTGGAAACCTTTGCGTGTAGGCCTACTGCCGTCTGCACATTACTGCGCTTAAAACGTGAAGAAATAATAGTTTATCAACATTTTTAGCTAAACATTCTGATCTGTTCCATTCAGCCTTATTAATTGGCGTATACCTTCACCACACTAGCCTACTTTTATACACATCGTGGGGATTAAGAAATGAGTATACGCAATGCCTTCAAAAAAAAGTGGGCATATACCTGCGTACAGTGCATTCGGAAAGTATTCAGACCCCTTGACTTTTTCCACATTTTGTTACGTTACAGCCTTATTCTAAAATGAATTAACATGCCCCCCCATCAATCTACACACAATACCCCATAATGAAATAACAAAAACATGTTTTTAGAAATGTTAGCAAATGTATTAAAAAGAAAAAAACAGTATTCAGACAGTTACTCAGTACTTTGTTGAAGCACCTTTGGCAGCGATTACAGCTTCCAGTCTTCTTGGGTATGATGCTTTCTCCCATTATTCTCTGCAGATCCTCTCAAGCTCTGTCAGGTTGGATGGGGAGCGTCGCTGCACAGCTATTTTCAAGTCTCTCCAGAGATGTTCGATCGGGTTCAAGTCCGGGCTCTGGCTGGGCCACTCAAGGACATTCAGAGACTTGTCCCGAAGCCACTCCTGCGTGGTCATGGCTGTGTGCTCAGGGTCGTTATCCTGTTGGAAGGTCAACCTTCGCCCCACTCTCAGGTCCTGAGCGCTCTGGAGCAGGCATTTACCGCAGCATAACTCTCATAATGATCAGAGTCTCGAGATCCTTCCTTAGACTACTCTGAATTCCCCACTCTCCTATTCAGTGGTATTGCTGTGAGCCAGAGGAGAGGGGAAATAAGCTGAAAACAGGAGCTTAACTTTTCTCCTGGCTGTAACTTGGGTAACTGGCCTCTGTTTTTACTGAATTTAGACTATTGCATATGTCTGTATATCATCAGCACAGGAAATAACTAATAACAATGATGAACAGAAAAACAGAAATATTTAAATACTAAACTGACATAATAACTCTGATTAACCTGTTTTCATTTCCTAATAATTCAAATGATTGTTCAGAAAATCAGATGTTTTAATCGGTGTACGCTTACTACGATTATGACCTTATGCCGATTTAAGCTAAGTAGAGGAATGTGTTTACATGACTAATGCCATACTTGGCCAACTGCCATAATCAGTTTAATATCAAATTACCAGTGTGCATGTAAACATACTAATTCACTTATCACTCTCTCAGCCAGCCACCCAGGCCAATGACCTCCCTTCACTCTCCCTTCCTCATCAAATCAAATCAAGCTTTATTTATACAGCACATTTCAGACATGGAATGCAACGCTATGTGCTTCACAGGAAAAAACAAATAAAAATGTTTTATTTAAATACTCAACAAACATGAGGATAGAAAAACTAAAGAATAACAATAGAATCTGGATGATTAAAAAGCACCCTGAGGAAAAGCAACGCTAAGAAGGTTTGTTTTAAGATCTCATTTAAATATGTCCAGTTTCCCCACATCAGGGTCTCTGGTTATTTCAAAGGCTGGGGGCATAGTAACTAAAGGCTGGCTCTCCATGCCTCAGAGGCTGGGGGCATAGTAACTAAAGGCTGCCTCTCCATCCCCCAGAGGCTGGGGGCATAGTAACTAAAGGCTGCCTCTCCATGCCTCAGAGGCTGGGGGCATAGTAACTAAAGGCTGCCTCTCCATGTCTCAGAGGCTGGGGGCATAGTAACTAAAGGCTGCCTCTCCATGCCTCAGAGGCTGGGGGCATAGTAACTAAAGGCTGCCTCTCCATCCCCCAGAGGCTGGGGGCATAGTAACTAAAGGCTGGCCTCTCCATGCCTCAGAGGCTGGGGGCATAGTAACTAAAGGCTGCCTCTCCATGCCTCAGAGGCTGGGGGCATAGTAACTAAAGGCTGGCTCTCCATGCCTCTTGGTCCTAGACTTTGGGATAGTTAAAAGGCCAGTGCCAGAGGACCTGAGGGACCTACTGGGTACATAACTTAAAAGCATGTCTGACATGTATTGGGGTGCACAATCGTGGATTGATTTGAAAACCAATAGAAGAATCTTTAAATGAATTCTAAAACTCACAGGCAGCCGGTGCAGAGACCTTAAAACCGGTGTAATGTGTGCTCTCCATTAAAATTATAGACTGATCATGTATTTGTCAGTGGGCAAACGTACAAAATCAGCAGGGGATCAAATAATTTTTTCCCTCACTGTATATTGTAACATCCATCAATGTAATTGTCTGCATCACTTCCAATCCCCAAAGTTTTTATATATATACAGTGGGGGAAAAAAGTATTTAGTCAGCCACCAATTGTGCAAGTTCTCCCACTTAAAAAGATGAGAGAGGCCTGTCATTTTCATCATAGGTACATGTCAAAAAAAAAAAAAAAAAAAAATGCTTGTGTTCTTTTTACATTGCAAAACCTTTTGCTATGGTGTGCCCAAATGAATACAACCCTGGGTCTGCTAGCTCTGCGTCCTGGCAGGGTCCATCTCTGAGGCTGACGTTAGCTCCCAGACTGATCCCAGATCTGCTATCTCCATGATCGCATCAAAGGGCAGCAGAGCCAACAGTGCAGACTGTAATTGAAAACAGACCCAGAGCCTGGAATCTACTGAGTGCAGGCAAACTCCTCACATTCCTGCTGCATGAACTCCACAGAAAAAAAAAAATATATATATAAACTGCACTTGCAAGTCTAGGATGTCTTCTTTAATAAGGAGAGTGGTAAACTGTGATGTTTTTTGTGCTGATCTGGTAGTCATTGGCATTGTAAGATGTTATCAGTAAACAGAGGCCTGTATAGTCACACTGTACCGTATAACATGGTGTCCGTTTCCTGTGAAACACACAGTAAAAAGATCTGCACTACTACTCCTGAGATTGTTTTTGTGATTTTTTTTATTTTGCAATGGAAAATGAACACAAGCATTTGTTATTGGACAAGTTAAGGTAGTCAGTCCGTTTCCTTACGTCTGGTGCCTTAACATTACTGCTTACTTAGTCTTGCTATTGTTACATCAATGACATGTCCTCTCTGAGATGCTGTAGATATGGCCCCGGTCTGTCCTGAGTGCAGAAGACCTGGGTTTAAATAGTATTTGAAATCTTTCAAACACTGAGCGTTTAATGTAGCCTGCCTGATCGCGCCAGACGGGCGGGGTTTGCACTTTTTAGAGTATCCGATTTGGTTCCCATGTGCCAGGCAAGCTCAATCAAGAGCAGCTAAAGTATTTGAAATAAAAATCAATACTGTTTGAACCCAGGTCTGGAGTGCATAGGATGTAGGAGCATACCATTCTGCAGCTGTCTGCTGGCTCCGACACTGCAGTGACTCCCAAATAGCAACCTACGCACTACTTTTCACCATGACCTAAAGGGCTCTGGTCAACACTAGTGTACTATATAGGGTGCCATTTGGGACGCAGACTACAGCTCTACTCCACTCCAGCTGGTGGCCTATCATATGCTTGTACAGTAACACCTTCACTGACAATATACGCATGCTACACCACTTCAATAAAAACCACGGAGGACTTCCTTTACAATTTTAAAACCCCTGTGTTTTAGTTACACTGCTTCCTCCCTTTTCAATAAAGCAGGAAGAAATATGAGGGTGAGGATGGTGAAATCCTCTGTCGGCTTCCCAAAATGGGCCCCGGTTAAAAGTAGTTTAGTGTAGTAGTAGTTTAGTATAGTAGTAGTTTAGTATAGTAGTAGTTTAGTATAGTAGTAGTTTAGTATAGTAGTAGTTTAGTATAGTAGTAGTTTAGTGTAGTAGTAGTTTAGTGTAGTAGTAGTTTAGTGTAGTAGTAGTTTAGTGTAGTGGTAGTTTAGTGTAGTAGTAGTTTAGTATAGTAGTAGTTTAGTATAGTAGTAGTTTAGTATAGTAGTAGTTTAGTGTAGTAGTAGTTTAGTATAGTCGTAGTTTAGTGTAGTAGTAGTTTAGTGTAGTAGTAGTTTAGTATAGTAGTAGTTTAGTATAGTAGTAGTTTAGTGTAGTAGTAGTTTAGTATAGTAGTAGTTTAGTATAGTAGTAGTTTAGTATAGTAGTAGTTTAGTGTAGTAGTAGTTTAGTATAGTAGTAGTTTAGTATAGTAGTAGTTTAGTATAGTAGTAGTTTAGTATAGTAGTAGTTTAGTATAGTAGTAGTTTAGTATAGTAGTCGTTTAGGGAATTGGGACGCATCCTCTGTCTTCTTCGTCTTGCTACTTCCTTTCCTGACGCTAAGTTGAGTTTTGGGAGGCCTTCATCAAGTCCGGCAATAGCAGGGAAAAGGCTGTGCTGGCGATTTCTGAGGGCATTCACAGTGAGGGTGTATGGGCCAATTGTTTGAGAGCTGCAGAGACAGATGTTAAAGTATTTTCCTATGCAGGTGTTCTGGTGAGAAAAGTGAGTGTGAGAAAAAAAAATCTACCACAGGTGATGAGGAAAAATGGTTTTATGCAAAGAGACAAAATGGGCTTCTGTGATAACAGGAGTTTGCACACAAACACACAAACACACAAACACACACACACACACACACACACACAAACACACAAACACACACACACCAATGCTAAGCTTCAATCTAAGAGGTAATGTTTGTACACCCAATAGTTACTCCCAGGATTTCTGGTGTAGAGCACGGCGCTTGTAACGCCAGGGTAGTGGGTTCGATCCCCGGGACCACCCATACGTAAAAATTTATGCACGCATAACTGTAGGTCGCTTTGGATAAAAGCGTCTGCTAAATGGCATATTATTATTATTATTATTTCAGCTACACAGATAAATGATTAGACCATATTAGCGATTTAAATACTTAGATGGCTCATAACCGAGGTACTTATTGTAGAGAGAGAATCTGGCCGCACATTTTAATTCACGGGCAATAAAGATAAAACACCAGACAAAAAAATCGAATCACACATTAGGAATGTGATGACCAAAATAAACTACATGGTCGAACATCTAATTCCAAAATCATGGGCATTAATATGGAGTGTGTTCCCCCTTTGCTGCTATAACAGCCTCCACTCTTCTGGGAAGGCTTTCCACTAGATGTTGGAACATTGCTGCGGGGGCTTGCTTCCATTCAACCACAAGCATTAGTGAGGTCGGGCATTGATGTTGGGCGATTAGGCCTGGCTCTTAGTCGGTGTTCCAATTCATCCCAAACGTGTTTGATGGGGTTGAGGTTAGGGCTCTGTGCAGGCCAGTCAAGTTCTTCCACACCGATCTCGACAAACCATTTCTTTATGGACCTCGCTTTGTGCACGGGGGCATTGTCATCATGCTGAAACAGGAAAGGGACTTCCCCAAACTGTTGGCACAATTTTGGAAGCACAGAATCGTCTAGAATGTCATTGTATACTGTAGCGTTAAGATTTCCCTTCACTGGAACTAAGAGGCCTAGCCAGAACCATGAAAAACAACCCCAGACTATTATTCCTCCTCCATCAAACTTTACATTGGCACTATGCATAGTGGAGTAAAGTACTTAAGTAGTACTTTAAAGTATTTCTACTTAAGTAGTTTTTTGGTGTATCTGTACTTTACTTTACTATTTATATTTTTGACAACTTTTACTTTTACTTCACTACATTCCTAAAGAAAATAATGTACTTTTTACTCCCTACATTTTCCTTGACACCCAAAAGTACTCGTTACATTTTAAATGCTTAGCAGGACAAGAACATGGTCCAATTCACACACTTATCAAGAGAATACGTGGTCATCCCTACTGCCTCTGATCTGGTGGACTGTCACGTCCGTCTATGAAATAGGACCAAAGCGCAGCGTTGGGAGTGAACATGATGATTTTAATTAAATGCTCACAAAAACAATAAACAACGAAAGCGTGACGTCTAGTGTACAACACGCACACACACGAACAAAATCCCACAACCCGAAAGGAAAACAGATAGATTAAATATGGCTCCCAATCAGAGACAAACAGCCGACAGCTGACACTCGTTTGCCTCTGATTGGGAGTCACACCGGCAAACATAGAAAATAAACCACCTAGAACACCCACCAGAGAAACCGAAAACATAGAATGAACACACCCTGGTTCAACATAATGAGTCCCCGAACCAGGGTGTGACAGTACCCTCTAAAGGCGCGGACTGTGACCGCGCCTAAATACGAGCAAAACAGGGGAGGGCTGGGTGGGCATTCTTCCTCGGCGGCGGCTCCGGCTCCGGGCTTGATCCCCACTCCTCTCCAACCCCCAAAGTACTCCTGGTCCTGTCTAGCCCCGCTGGCCGGAGCCGGACTGACGACACGCGCCCCTGGCGGTGCGTGGAGCAGGAATGGACCGGAATGGGCTGGCGACGCACACCACTGACTTGGTGCGGAGAGCAGGGACGAGCCGGACAGGGCTGACGAGACGCACCACAGACTTGGTGCGGGAAGCTTGGATGGGCCGGACTGGGCTGGCGACGCGCACCGTATCCCTGGTGCGAGTGGCCGGAACAGGCCGGGTCGGGCTGGCGACGCGCACCGTATCCTTGGTGCGAGTGGCCGAACAGGCCGGGTCGGGCTGGCGACGCGCACCGTATCCCTGGTGCGAGTGGCCGGAACAGGCCGAGTCGGGCTGGCGACGCGCACCGTATCCCTGGTGCGAGTGGCCGGAACAGGCCGGGTCGGGCTGGCGACGCGCACCGTATCCCTGGTGCGAGTGGCCGGAACAGGCCGGGTCGGGCTGGCGACGCGCACCGTATCCCTGGTGCGAGTGGCCGGAACAGGCCGGACCGGGCTGGCGACGCGCACCACCGGCACGATGCGAGGAACAGGAACAGGCCGGCCCGTACTGGAGACACACACCACTGGCCCTACGCAGAGATCAGGAACGGGCCGGACCGGACTGGACACACACCCAGTACCTCTCGCCGTGCCTCCACACTATCCCTCTCCTCTGTGACCAGTGGCCCCCTTAACCTGGCGGCCTCCTCTTCACACCCGCTGCACCGCTCCATCGCGGCCTCCTGCTGCCCCGTCGTCCACGTCGTGAGCCCCCCCCTAAAAATTTTCTGGGGGTCTTCCCAGGCCTCCAACATTCTCTCCCATCTCTCGCTCCTCTGTCTCCAACCCTCTTCACTCAGCTCCTCCATGGGCTTGACCCAATCGAAGCTGCCACGGAGATTTATTCGCGATGGCTCTTCGACACGCTGCTTGGTCTGGTCTTGGTGGGATTTTCTGTCACGTCCGTCTATGAAATAGGACCAAAGCGCAGCGTTGGGAGTGAACATGATGATTTTAATTAAATGCTCACAAAAACAATAAACAACGAAAGCGTGACGTCTAGTGTACAACACGCACACACACGAACAAAATCCCACAACCCGAAAGGAAAACAGATAGATTAAATATGGCTCCCAATCAGAGACAAACAGCCGACAGCTGACACTCGTTTGCCTCTGATTGGGAGTCACACCGGCAAACATAGAAAATAAACCACCTAGAACACCCACCAGAGAAACCGAAAACATAGAATGAACACACCCTGGTTCAACATAATGAGTCCCCGAACCAGGGTGTGACATGGACTCACTAAACACAAATGCA
Organism: Coregonus clupeaformis; assembly: GCF_020615455.1. Lineage (NCBI taxonomy): Eukaryota > Metazoa > Chordata > Actinopteri > Salmoniformes > Salmonidae > Coregonus > Coregonus clupeaformis. Next base: position 22,397,405 of record NC_059207.1, read on the forward strand.
TCATTTGCAAATGATGTCTGAGTGTTGGAGCGTGCCCCTGGCTATCCGTAAATTAAATAAAAAAAAAAAATGGTGCCGTCTGGTTTGCTTAATATAAGGAATTTGAAATGATTTATACTTTTACTTTTGATACTTAAGTATATTTTATCAATTACATTTACTTTTGATACTTAAGTATATTTAGAGCCAAATACTTTTAGACTTTTATTCAAGTAGTATTTTACTCGGTAACTTTTACTTTTACTTGAGTAACTTTCTATTAAGGTATCTATACTTTTACTCAAGTATGACATTTGAGTACTTTTTCCACCACTGACTATGCATTGGGACAGGTATTGTTCTCCTGGCATCCGTCAAACCCAGATGTGTCCGTCGGACTGCCAGAAGGTGAAGCGTGATTCATCACTTCAGAGAACGCGTTTCCACTGCTCCAGAGTCCAATGGCGGCGAGCTTTACACCACGCCAGCCGACGATTGGCATTGTGCATGGTGATCTTATGGCTGCTCAGCCATTGGAAACCCATTTCATGAAGCTCCCAATGAACAATTATTGTGCTGACGTTGCTTCCAGAGGCAGTTTGGAACTCGATAGTGAGTGTTGCAACCGAGGACAGACGATTTTTACGCGCTACGCGCTTCAGCACTCGGCGGTCCCGTTCTGTGAGCTTGTGTGGCACTTCGCAGCTGAGCCGTTTAGACGTTTCCACTTCACAATAACGGCAGTTGGCCGGGGCATCTCTAGCAAGGCAGAAATTTGACAAACTGACTGGTTGGAAAGGTGGCCTCCTATGACGGTGCCATGTTGAAAGTCACTGAGCTCTTCAGTCCCCGCCAATCTACTGCCAATATTTGTCAATGTTGTGGCTGAAGTAGCTGAATCCATACATTTGAAGGGGTGTCCACATACTGGCCCCAAAGGGGAAAAAAGTATTTAGTCAGCCACCAATTGTGCAAGTTCTCCCACTTAAAAAGATGAGAGAGGCCTGTAATTTTCATCATAGGTACACGTCAACTATGACAGACAAAATGAGAGAAAAAAAATCCTGAAAATCACATTGTAGGATTTTTAATGAATTTATTTGCAAATTATGGTGGAAAATAAGTATTTGGTCAATAACAAAAGTTTCTCAATACTTTGTTATATACCCTTTGTTGGCAATGACACAGGTCAAACGTTTTCTGTAAGTCTTCACAAAGTTTTCACACACTGTTGCTGGTATTTTGGCCCATTCCTTCATGCAGATCTCCTCTAGAGCAGTGATGTTTGGGGCTGTCGCTGGGCAACACGGACTTTCAACTCCCTCCAAAGATTTTCTATGGGGTTGAGATCTGGAGACTGGCTAGGCCACTCCAGGACCTTGAAATGCTTCTTACGAAGCCACTCCTTCGTTGCCCGGGCAGTGTGTTTGGGATCATTGTCATGCTGAAAGACCCAGCCACGTTTCATCTTCAATGCCCTTGCTGATGGAAGGAGGTTTTCACTCAAAATCTCACGATACATGGCCCCATTCATTCTTTCCTTTACACGGATCAGTCGTCCTGGTCCCTTTGCAGAAAAACAGCCCCAAAGCATGATGTTTCCACCTCCATGCTTCACAGTAGGTATGGTGTTCTTTGGATTCAACTCAGCATTCTTTGTCCTCCAAACACGACGAGTTGAGTTTTTACCAAAAAATGCTATTTTGGTTTCATCTGACCATATGACATTCTCCCAATCCTCTTCTGGATCATCCAAATGCACTCTAGCAAACTTCAGACGGGCCTGGACATGTACTGGCTTAAGCAGGGGGACACGTCTGGCACTGCAGGATTTGAGTCCCTGGCGGCGTAGTGTGTTACTGATGGTGGGCTTTGTTACTTTGGTCCCAGCTCTCTGCAGGTCATTCACTAGGTCCCCCGTGTGGTTCTGGGATTTTTGCTCACCGTTCTTGTGATCATTTTGACCCTACGGGGTGAGATCTTGCGTGGAGCCCCAGATCGAGGGAGATTATCAGTGGTCTTGTATGTCTTCCATTTCCTAATAATTGCTCCCACAGTTGATTTCTTCAAACCAAGCTGCTTACCTATTGCAGATTCAGTCTTCCCAGCCTGGTGCAGGTCTACAATTTTGTTTCTGGTGTCCTTTGACAGCTCTTTGGTCTTGGCCATAGTGGAGTTTGGAGTGTGACTGTTTGAGGTTGTGGACAGGTGTATTTTATACTGATAACAAGTTCAAACAGGTGCCATTAATACAGGTAACGAGTGGAGGACAGGGGAGCCTCTTAAAGAAGAAGTTACAGGTCTGTGAGAGCCAGAAATCTTGTTTGTTTGTAGGTGACCAAATACTTATTTTCCACCATAATTTGCAAATAAATTCATTACAAATCCTACAATGTGATTTTCTGGATTTTTTCTCTCTCAATTTGTCTGTCATAGTTGACGTGTACCTATGATGAAAATTACAGGCCTCTCTCATCTTTTTAAGTGGGAGAACTTGCACAATTGGTGGCTGACTAAATACTTTTTTCCCCCACTGTAGTTTACCAATAAAATGGTCTGATGGTGATGTGGATATACTCGGAATACATATCCCAAAGGAAATAAATGATCTCACTTCAATACATTTTAATAGAAAGTTGGCAAAAATAGATAAGAACTTGCTACCATGGAAAGGTAAATACCTGTCAATTTGTGGAAAAATCACCCTGATTAACTCTTTAATATTATCCCAGTTTACCTACAGTGGGGAAAAAAAGTATTTAGTCAGCCACCAATTGTGCAAGTTCTCCCACTTAAAAAGATGAGAGAGGCCTGTAATTTTCATCAGTCCGTGTTGCCCAGCGACAGCCCCAAAACATCACTGCTCTAGAGGAGATCTGCATGGAGGAATGGGCCAAAATATCAGTAACAGTGTGTGAAAACCTTGTGAAGACTTACAGAAAACGTTTGACCTGTGTCATTGCCAACAAAGGGTATATAACAAAGTATTGAGAAACTTTTGTCATTGACCAAATACTTATTTTCCACCATAATTTGCAAATAAATTCATTAAAAATCCTACAATGTGATTTTCAGGTCATAGTTGACGTGTACCTATGATGAAAATTACAGGCCTCTCTCATCTTTTTAAGTGGGAGAACTTGCACAATTGGTGGCTGACTAAATACTTTTTTTCCCCACTGTACATGGTAATGTAAAAATTGTATTTTTTAGTGATCCAATGCGTAATATAGTACATTTGTCATAATTTGGTTGTAATCCAGAGAGGTTAGAAAATGTATCTAGATCCTCTATGAGGCTGTGGAGAGATTCTAGTTGTGGATTTAAAAGAAAACATTAATCATCAGCATACAATGACACCTTTGTTTTTAAGCCCTGGCTTTCTAATCCTCTGATATTATTATTGGATCTGATTTGAATAGCTAACATCTTGATGGCCACAATAAATAGATATGCCGATAGTGGACATCCTTGTTTCCCTCCTCTTGACAGTTTAAAACTTTCGGAGAAATAGCCATTATTTACTATTTTACAACTAGGGTTACAATACATGATTTTGATCCATTTTACAAGAGATCCTCTAAAATTGAAATGCTCCAGGCATTTATATATAAACCCCAGTCGTACTTTATCAAAAGCCTTTTCAAAGTCAGCTATGAATAGCAGGCCTGGTTTCCCAGATTTTCCATAGTGTTCTATTGTTTCCAATACTTGCCTTATATTATCTCCAATGTTTCTTCCATGTAAAAAACCTGTCTGATTAGAATGAATAATATCCGACAATACCTTTTTAATTCTATGCGCTATACATTTTGCTAGAATTTTTGTATCACAACACTGAAGTGTAAGGGGCCTCCAATTTTTTTAATGGACTGGATCTTTATATTTCCACTTGTATCCTGTTTCAGTAATAATGAGATCAGACCTTCTTCTTGAGTGTGAGATAATCTACCATTTACATAGGAGTGGTTAAAACATGCTAATAACGGTCCTCTTAGTATATCAAAAAAGGTTTGGTATACCTCGACTGGTATGCCATCCAACCCTGGAGTTTTCCCGGACTTAAAGTCTTTAATTGCATCCAGAAGTTCCTCCTCTTTAATTTCACCTTCACATGAGTCTTTCTGTATGGCTGTTAATTTTACATTATCAATAGAAAAGAAAATCTCTACAATTAGCTTCAGTTAGAGGAGATGGAGGCGACTGAAATGAAAACATATGCTTAAAGTACTTTGTTTCCTCCTTCAAAATATCATTTGGTGAATCAATTGTAACCAGTTTCATTAAAGAACACAGGCATTTCTTATTGGACAGGTTCAGGTAGTCAGTCCGTTTGGTGTGAATATGACCCTGCAGATCGGACTAGCCTCAGGCTGAATCCTCATTCTAAGGGCGAAAACCCAGGATGAGCCATTCCCTCAGACATTCATGTTACAATCCAAACGGTAGGCCACAGTATCGGTGCAGGCCCTTCTTTGACCCCATTCTGTATTATGGAAATTACATCCAAACAGACCTACAAGAGCTGAACAAATGGCCACTTTAGCTGTCAAGTCTTGACTGGCAGATAAACTTTACAGGATGTCAGTGAAGCTGCAGAGTTCAAAAACCACAAATCCACAGTCTGTTGTGACTTATCTGCAACTCGATGAATGTAAACATGTAATTAAGTGATAATGCCCGAGAAGCCGGTGTTTGGAGGATATATTGGCACCGGCTTCGAGGGCATTATCACTTTTATACAACGGGTTACCAACATATTCAAATAATGATACATATCTTCATTAAAAACGTTATTTTGATGAATTTATTCATACTATTTCATCCTTCCACAAGATATAGTCCCGACACAAATCTAGGGTTGCTACCCAAGCCGGCTGGTTGTTCGTTCTATCGGTTCGGTTGCCAGAGACGCGACCCAGTCGTTCAGTCTTTTTGTTCTATATCTATGGACGCGACCCAGTCGTTCGTTCTAAATGTCCCATTGCCATACTGGCTGGCAACGTTCTTATCCCTTGCTTGCTAGCTAGCCAACTACGGCTAACTTACAGTCACGAAAAACAGTGCAGCCAGAATAACTACAGTAGCTGCATTTGTTTAAGCTGTTTTCTAGTGACATTTGGACACATCCATAGCAATAAGCTAATGAGGTGTGATTTTGCCTGGCATAGAAAATGTGCTCTCTCGTCAGGACACTGTTGTTCAGAGGAGCTAGCCAACAACACAGCTAACACAATAACTTCAAACTGAAGCTGGAAAGACAGCAAACTAGCTGCATTTCGTTTCGTTTGACCTTTTTTCAATTGACATTTCTTTGCATACACTACCGGTCAAAAGTTTTAGAACACCTACTCATTCAAGGGTTTTTCTTTATTTTGACTATTTTCTACATTGTAGAATAATAGTGAAGACATCAAAACTATGAAATAAAACATATGGAATCCTGTCGTAACCAAAAAAGTGTTAAACAAATCCAAATATATTTTATATTTATGATTCTTCAAATAGCCACCCTTTGCCTTGATGACAGCTTTGTACACTCTTGGCATTCTCTCAACCAGCTTCATGAGGTAGTCACCTGGAATGCATTTCAAATTAACAGGTGTGCCTGTTGTGGAATTTCTTTTCCTTCTTAATGAGTTTGAGCCAATCAGTTGTGTTGTGACAAGGTCAGGGTGGTATACAGAAGATAGCTTTATTTGGTAAAAGACCAGGTCCATATTATGGCAAGAACAGCTCAAATAAGCAAAGAGAAACTTTAATTCAAATATGCCTAATTAGCATAACTGGGACTAGATACAAAAACAATGCCAGAACAGTTAGCAAGATCTGCAGAGAAGAATGGGAGAAACTCCCCAAATACAGGTGTGCCAAGCTTGTAGTGTCATACCCAAGAAGACTCGAGACTGTAATCGCTGCCAAAGGTGCTTCAACAAAGTACTGAGTAAAGGGTCTGAATACTAATGTAAATGTGATATTTCGGTACTTTATTTTTAATACATTTGCAAACATTTCTCAAAACCTGTGTTTACTTTGTCATTATGGGATGTTGTGTGTAGATTGATGAGGGGAAAAAACAATTTAATCCATTTTAGAATAAGGCTGTAATGTAACAAAACCTGGAAAAACTCAAGGGGTCTGAATACTTTCCGATAGCACTGTAAATGTAAACAGGGCATGAAAAAGTGACTGGTAGCACTAATATACAAATACTTATGGTAATATAGGAATGGTAGTAGATTGATGGGGGGGAATGGTAGTATATACACGTAAACAGGAGTAATAGTGACCAGTAGCAGGATATATAAATAGATACTAAATGGTAATAAAAATGTACAAATCAATGAACAGCAGCGTAATGGCAGTAATAAATCAAATCAATCAGCATTATAGCAGCAGCGTAGGTGTGAAGGGGTGCGGGCGGGTGGGTGGCATCGGTAATGTGTGAGTGAGAGTACCAGTGAGCCTGAGTGGGTAGAGACCTGTGGGCAGAGAGTCAGTGTGGAGAGGGAGAGTGTCACACCCTGGCTCTGGGACTCTATTTGTTGAGCCAGGGTGTGTTTATTCTATGTGTTTATTTCTATGTTGGGGGTTCTAGTTTGTCATTTTCTATGTTGGCCTGAGTGACTCCCAATCAGAGGCAACGAGTGTCAGCTGTTTGCTGGTTGTCTCTGATTGGGAGCCATATTTAAACTGTCGGTTTTCCTTTGTGTTTTGTGGGTTCTTGTTTCTAGTTGGTTGTGTTTAACCGTGTACTGTCACGTTACCGTCTTTTGTTGTTGTTTTCGCGTTTCGCTAAATAAATGAGTATGTTAGCCTGCAACGCTGCGCCTTGGTCTACTCCTTACCCTGACGTTCGTGACAGAGAGCAGTAGTTGTTAGCTATTTAACAGTCTGATGGCCAGGGGATAGAAGCTGTTTAGGAATCTGTTGGTTTGAGCGTTGATTGCGCCGGTACCGCCTGCCGGACGGAAGCTTGGAGAACAGTCCATGATCATACCAGAGGGTGATGCAACCAGTCAGGATGCTCTCGATGGTGCAGCTGTAAAAGTTCCTGAGGATCTGAGGGGCCATGCCAAATTGTTTCAGCCTCCTGAGGGAGAAGAGGCGTTGCCGTGCATACTGTTCTGGTGTGAGGAGACCATGTTAAGGTGTGGATGGGAGCGGATATATTCCCGGCACCACACTGCCAGGACTCTGACCTCCTCCCTATAGGCTGTCTAATAGCCGTCGGTGGTCAGGCCTACCACTGTACCAACTTCGTGTCGTCAGCAAACGTGATGATGGAGTCGGAGTCGTGCCTTGCCACGCAGTCGTGGGTGAACAGGGAGTACAGGAGGAGTATAAGCACACACCCCTGGTGGGCCCCCCGTGTTGAGGGCCAGCGTGGCGGAGGTGTTGTTGCCTGACTCTCACCACCTAGGGTCGCCCGTCAGGAAGTCCAGAATCCAATTGCAGAGGGAGGTGTTCAGTCCCAGGGTCCCGAGCTTGGTGAATAGCTTGGAGGGCACCATGGTGTTGAACGCTGAGCTGTAGTCAATGAACAGCATTCTCACCTGTCCAGGTGGGAAAGGGCAGTGTGCAGTGCTATTGAGATTGCATCATCTGTGGATCTGTTGGGGCGGTATGCGAATTGGAGTGGGTCTAGGATATCAGGGATGATGGAGTTGATGTGTGCCATGACCAGCCTTTCAATATTACAGATGTGAGTACTACAGGGGTGGTAGTCATTGTGGCAGGTAGCCTAAGAGTTCTTGGGAACTGGAATGACGGTCAGCTTGAGACATATGGGGATTTCAGACTGGGGACGAGGAGACGTTGAACATTATCACGAAGCCAGCTGGCCTGCCTATGCTCCGAGGAACGTGCCTTGGAATACCGTTCCGACCCCGTGGCCTTGCGAGTGTTGACCTGATTAAAAAGCATTACCCACGTCGGCCTTGGAGAGCGATATCGCCCAGTCCTCTGGGACGGCAGGGGCCCGTCATGCATGGGCTCAGTGTTGTTTATGTCGAAGCCTGCATAAAATGAGTTTGTCTGGTAGAGCGACATCGTTGGGCCGATTATGGTCTTCCTTTTGTAATCCTTAACGGGCTGTAGCCCCTGTCACTGGAGCCGGTGTAATATGATTCCACCTTGTTTCTGTATGATCCTTTTGGCTGTTTGATATCGCGGGACTTCTTGTACGCGTCTGTGTCCTCAGGCGTAGCCTCCCTGGTTGGCTGCGATAGCCCTGTGTGTGTGTGCGGTAGCTCTGTCCTTTAGCTTAGCGCGTACCTTAGTGTTAACAGAGGGCGTTTGATTGGGGAAGCAGCGAACCTTCACTGTGGGGACAACGTCGGGCGATGCATTTCCCGATGAAGCGCCCTGTGCTGGCTCTAGCTGCCGCCCAATCAGTTTGCTGCCTGCTCCTAGCGAACTGAAGGAGAGGATTGTGTTTGACCAAATACAATGCTATTTTTCAGAGAACACGTTAACTACTGACTTTCAGCAGACACATAAATAAGGGCACTCAACTTGTACTGCACTGACTCAGATGATGATTGGTTAAAAGAAAATGGATAATAAGATGATAGTTGGAGCTGTATTGTTAGATTTCAGTGCAGCCTTTTGACGTTATTGATCATAAATTGTTATTGAAGAAACTCACTTCCTATAGCTTCACATCAACCGCCATCACATGGTTGGGGAGTTATTTATCCAATAGAACACAGAGTCACATGGTTGGGGAGTTATTTATCCAATAGAACCCAGAGAGTCACATGGTTGGGGAGTTATTTATCCAATAGAACCCAGAGAGTCACATGGTTGGGGAGTTATTTATCCAATAGAACACAGAGAGTGTTCTTCAATGGAAGCTTCTCTGACATCAGATATGCCGTTACTCTTCTCTCATTTTACAAATGATTTGCCACTAGTCGTACACGAAGCTAGAATGACTACGTACGCAGATGATTCCACACTGTACATGTCAGCAGCCAAAGCCAGTGAGCTCACTGAAATTCTAACTAAGGAGTTACAGTCAGTATCAGAACGGGGTGGTTAATAATAAACGGGTCTTAAATACACCTAAAACTAAAAGCATTGAATTTGGTTCAAAACATTGTCCAAGACCTAAACCGCAACTGTAGTTGTGTATAATGGGTGTGAACATTGAGCAAAGTTGAGGAAGCTTAACTCCTAGGTATAACATTGGATGGTCAATTATCATGGTCAAGTCACACTGACAAAGTTGTTGTGAAGATGGGGGAGGGGTATGTCTGTTATAAAAAGATGTTCTGCGTTTTTGACACAAAGATCAACTGTACTAGTTGTTCAGGTTCTGATCTTGTCCCGTCATGATTCCTGTCCGGTGATATGGTCATGGTCAGGTGCAGCAAAGAAAGACCTAGGAAAGCCTATTTATTGCCTTACCTCCATAACTTGCTACATTTGCACACACTGTATATATATTTTCTGTTGTATTTTTGACTTAATGTTTTGTTTTACCCCATATGTAACTCTGTGTTGTTGTTTTTATCGCACTGCTTTGCTTTATCTTGGACAGGTCGCAGTTGTAAATGAGAACTTGTTCTCAACTGGCTTACCTGGTTAAATAAAGGTGAAATAAATAAATAAAAGCTGCAGCTGGCTCAAAACAGAGCAGCACGCCTTGCCCTTAACTGCTAACATCAAAAACATCTGCCCGGTACAGTTGAAACTGGGATTCATCCATGAAAAGCACACTTCTCCAGCGTGCCAGTGGCCATCGAAGGTGAGCATTTGACCACTGAAGTCGGTTACGAAGCCGATGTGGAGGTCCTGGGCAGGCGTGGTTACACGTGGTCTGCGGTTGTGAGGCCGGCTGGACGTACTGCCAAATTCTCTAAAACGACGTTGGAGGTGGCCTATGATAGAGAAATGAACATTACATTCTCTGGCAACAGCTCTGCAGTCAGCATGCCAATTGCACGCTCCCTCAAAACTTGAGGCATCTGTGGCATTGTGTTGTGTGACAAAACTGCACATGTTAGTGGCCTTTTATTGTCCCCAGCACAAGGTGCACCTGTGAAATGATCATGCTGTTTAATCAGCTTCTTGATATGCCACACCTGTCAGGTGGATGGATTATCTTGGCAATTTAGAAGTGCTCACTAACAGGGATGTAAACACATTTGTGCACAAAATTTGAGCGAAATGTTTTTGTGCTTATGGAACATTTCTGGGCTCTTTAATTTCAGCTCATGAAACATGAGACCAACACTTGACATGTTGCGTTTATAATTAATTTTGTTCAGTATATATCGTTGTATTTTAATAATAATAATAATAATAATAATATAATTTAACTTAGCTGAATAAAATAGAAAGGATATTTTTTCCCATTCCGGAGCGAGTGCGCATATGAAGTGGCTATGTTGTGCGTAAAAGTGATCATTTGAAACAGGTCCTATACGCTAGATTTAGAGTTATTTTGCAACTTTACTTGTGAATGATACAAACCTTGTAATATCTTAGAAATCAAAACATATTATGGGCTGCATGATGCGACTACAGGCTATTGATGATTTGAGAAAGGCGAAAGGAAAAAAAAAGCTTGCGCTCTGTTCCTTGCCTCAGGCTGTTTCTTCATCAAGTGGTCATATTTTCACCCATCAGGTAAATTCTCAATTTAATTATTATCTTTACTAATATGTAAAATTATTTCCGATTTAGAATGGCCCATTATCAAATGGGCAGGACCAGGGGGAGGGGAATAAAGACTTGTCATCCGTATGAACTAACATAACTAGGAGGTATCATCTGATGAGGAGGAGGAATCATACTGTGGAGGTATCATCTGATCCAGAACATCTGTCTGAGAGACACGAGGAACCTGGTTCAACGCACACGTACACACAGATTACGGTTATCAGATGCAGTCACACACACACCAAGGAATTCAGTGGCGAATGGAGGCTGCTTTCCCGCCGGGGTAGGCCACTCTAGTTATTTCACTCCACTCATCAACCACAGTTAGAGGAGCAGGCAGCATCTCGTTGCCCGATTGGTGATATTCCGCACAAACTCTGCACGCCATGGGCTCTCCAACCCTGTTCCTGCAGCTACCCAGTGCTCCATGTGGGAAACCAAGTGAAATCTGTTCGGGAACATCGATAGTAACATGTTTTCACAACGAAACATATTTAATTAAACTGTTGAAAGGCCCTCTCTCTGTGCGCTGGAGAAAGGAATGAAGGCGAGAGAGGAGATGGAAATGCAGGGTGGTGAGATATTCTGTACAGCTAAAAGGTCATGTGTCAGCCTATTAATTATGAAAATATATTTTTAAAAATGCCCTATTACTAGGCTATTCAAAATCCAATACAAATGCACTATAATTGTATGCTAACTGTAAGCCGGCGCTGCACAATCAATGAACCAACAGCGTCGCCGAGGCCTCTATGTTCTCTCCCGAGACTCACGGATAGAACGTTTGGAACGTAGCATGACGTAACCAGTCCATCCAATATGCATAAAAACAGTCCACACGGACAGGCGATTACTAGAATTTGTTTAATTTTGGAGTATAGGCTAGACGAATTATGTACAAAAGACATCTTAAATGGTTTTATTTTTTATTTTTATGTTTTTCTGCCGTGCATAATATGCAGTGTATTGTATAACGGCACAATCATTTTTTATTTATTTTTTCGAACTTGGGCTCATATATAGGCCTATGCATATTCATAAGCTCTAATCTGCATATAGGTGTTTTGAAATAATCACTGCCTTAGAAAGTGCTGTCCATTTAGTTGTGTTATGCTTTGTAACAACATCCACAAGGACCATGTTTTCCACTCAGTTCCAACCTGTTGTTGAACTTCTTTCTTCAAACTTGATCAATCACAGTGAGGTGAGTTTTAAAAGCGCAATACCTGTTTTGATCAATCAAATCAATTAAAATGTTATTGGTCCCATACACGTGTTTAGCGGATGTTATTGCGGGTGTAGTGAAATGCTTGTGTTTCTAGCTCCGACAGTGCAGTATATCTAACAAGTAATATCTAAAAATTTCACAACATATACCCAATACACACAAATCTAAGTAAAGCAATGGAATTAAGAATATATAAATAAATATATGGACGAGCAATGTCAGAGCGGCATGGACTAAGATACAGTAGAATATTATAGAATAGAATACAGTATATACATATGAGATGAGTAGTGCAAGATATGTAAACATTATTAAAGTGACTAGTGTTCCATTTCTTAAAGTGGCCAGTGATTTCTAATCTATGTATATAGGCAGCAGCCTCTAATGTGCTAGTGATGGCTATTTAACAGTATGATGGCCTTGAGATAGAAGCTGTTTTTCATTCTCTCGGTCCCAGCTTTGATGCACCTGTATTGACCTCGCCTTCTGGATGATAGCGGGGTGAACAGGCAGTGGCTTGGGTGGTTGACGTCCTTGATGATCTTTTTGGCCTTCCTGTGACATCGGTAATAAGGTCACGTGACCGTTTAGTCATGGTAATTAGGCTTCTCCAAGCTCTGATGCTGCTGATGGTCATTAGTAGCCTACCCAACTTGCTGACTGCCTGGTACTCAGCACTCTATTGCAATTCCGTGTTAAAAACAGGTATTTCATGGCCTCTCTTAAAAATAGGATCCCATCAGCTTTCTATACGCTGGGCCTACTATATTTATTTCTCAACTTTCCTAATATAAACCACATTTATTCGCTTTACAACAGGAGTATAAGCTACCTGGCTGGCATGAAAATAAACCATGGGAAAAGCATCTGTAGCTCAGCTGGTAGAGCACAGCGATTGTAACGCCAAGGTAGTGGGTTCGATCCCCGGGACCACCCGTACACAAAAAAATTTATGCACGCATGACTGTAAGTCGCTTTGGATAAAAGCGTCTGCTAAATGGCATATTATTATATATCTACATTCGCTATTTAAGTGCATAGATGACATGCAATTTTTCTCCTTGCACCTGTTCTGAGACAGGTGCACGATAATGGTCCATTCTAAATCAAAACTAATTTCACACATATTATTTAGAATATGTAAAGACAAGATTAAATAAAAAATAGTCTGATGGGTGACAATATTAGCCTTCCACTTGTGAATGATGCCCAACGTGTGCCGTAAGGCAAGAAACAGCGCGTGCCTTTTTTTTGTGACTTTTCCAAATCATAGTCTAGCCCATAGGCCTATATGTTGATAAGGTTTCTATCACAACTAAAACTAAAGTGGCCAAATAACTTCTGAAAATTAAGCACATTAATCCGCTTTACAACCGGTGTAGAGCCTAACTGGCATACATAGGTGGCGTGTGAGTTTCAAGTTTGGGGAAGATAATTGCGGTCACTTTTGAGAACGGTGTTTTCCGCTAACTGATTGCATTTAGGAACATTTGCGCTTATAGCCTACTGCCGTGTGCGCATTGCTGCGCTTATAGCCTACTGCCGTGTGCGCATTGCTGCGCTTATAGCCTACTGCCGTGTGCGCATTGCTGCGCTTATAGCCTACTGCCGTGTGCGCATTGCTGCGCTTATAGCCTACTGCCGTGTGCGCATTGCTGCGCTTATAGCCTACTGCCGTGTGCGCATTGCTGCGCTTATAGCCTACTACCGTGTGCGCATTGCTGCGCTTATAGCCTACTGCCGTGTGCGCATTGCTGCGCTTATAGCCTACTGCCGTGTGCGCATTGCTGCGCTTATAGCCTACTGCCGTGTGCGCATTGCTGCGCGTATAATGTGAAGAAATAGCCTATAGTTGATCAACATTTTAAGCTAAACGTTCTGGTCGGTTGCGTCAGCCTCATCGCTTTTAAACGTTTTTTTGATGCGAGTGGTTGTATGAATTTAGGATCTATCGCATCCCACAACTGTCCCAGACTATGTTTGGAATATTTATTTATCGCACAGAAGGACAAGTTGACCAATAGAATAGGTCAACTTTTGTATTATGGGGGATAGATAGTAGATTGATATAGGCTAGTGCTTTTGCAGTTCGTTAGGCCTCCTCATCTTGTTGACTAACGAAAAGTAAATGTGGACAGTTTTTAACATCTTCAATATGCGCCTTGGAATTCGATGTGTCGGGCTTCATTTGTAGCCTCCTTCGGAGCAAGGCGATTGGCAGCGGTGAGAAGGATCCGGTCACGTGACGGGCATTGGCTAATAACAATTGCGATATCGGCGAGAGCCATGTGAGTGAGAGGTGCTTCCGAGCAAGAGCAGAGCTCATGCCTTTCATGAGACTTTATTCAAATCATCATTAGAGTCGCATCATGCAGCCTTAGAATGTATTAAAAATAAAAACATATAGCCCAACGTTTGTATCACAACTAAAGTTGCATAAATAACTAAATTAAGCATATAGGAGGACCTATTTCTTTGTTAACGGCTCAACACAGAATAGCCGCATGTGCGCACTCCCTCGGATATCGTTTGGAGAAAATATCCTTTCTATTTTATTCAGCTTTGTTCAATGCCAAGGAATTCTAAGCAAATCTGATCTGCTAAATGAACTAGTGTAGCCCAAAGCCATATGGCATAGCCAGATCAGGGCCTAACATAGGGACAACTCAGAGTACGCTATTCTGTTGGTCTGAAATAGAACTACATTTGAACTACATTTTCTTCATATTATGTTTCTTTAGATCTGTCTAAAATAAATAATGGATTTATTGTGATGGTGTAGGCCATATTAAATGGATCACACTTTTTATATTGTAGATGTTCTAAAGGTCTGCATCAGTGGCTTGTAGGCTATGTGTGGAAGCCAGGAGATGCTAAATGTGTTTATGCTAATTAATGGTCAATTACTGTGAGACCGGCTTTTATTTTGACAATCACCGGCTGACAAAATTTCATGACCTCCACAGCCCTAGTTATAATTCACTTATAGTTATAACCAGTGGCGTAGGACACACCCCCGCAACTCCCTGTGCTCTGGAAGTCAGCCTTGACCCAGTCAGCCTTGACCCAGTCAGCCTTGACCCAGTCAGCCTTGACCCAGTCAGCCTTGACCCAGTCAGCCTTGACCCAGTCAGCCTTGACCCAGTCAGCCTTGACCCAGTCAGCCTTGACCCAGTCAGCCTTGACCCAGTCAGCCTTGACCCAGTCAGCCTTGACCCAGTCAGCCTTGTCCCAGTCAGAATGGCCCAGTCATGTGCTCTATATTGAGCCACAAACCAGGCTTCTGTATATGAATACTAGTCCTCGTCCGAAAGCATTTTGTGATTCCAGATAATCTTTTTATAACACTTGCAAAAAAAGAGCATCATAAAAACAAAATATGAGAATACTTTTAAATAATTATATAAACCTTTATAGAAGTTACCAAAAAATTGACATTCAGAGACATAATAAAAAGAGGCACAAGTCAAAACAGTGGTGACGGTTGGCTGTTCTACTAGGAGTCTGTCTGCTAGAGTCAAGACAGTGGTGACGGTTGGCTGCTCTACTAGGAGTCTGTCTGCTAGAGTCAAGACAGTGGTGACGGTTGGCTGCTCTACTAGGAGTCTGTCTGCTAGAGTCAAGACAGTGGTGATGGTTGGCTGTTCTACTAGGAGTCTGTCTGCTAGAGTCAAGACAGTGGTGACGGTTGGCTGCTCTACTAGGAGTCTGTCTGCTAGAGTCAAGACAGTGGTGACGGTTGGCTGCTCTACTAGGAGTCTGTCTGCTAGAGTCAAGACAGTGGTGACGGTTGGCTGTTCTACTAGGAGTCTGTCTGCTAGAGTCAAGACAGTGGTGACGGTTGGCTGTTCTACTAGGAGTCTGTCTGCTAGAGTCAAGAGAGTGGTGACGGTTGGCTGCTCTACTAGGAGTCTGTCTGCTAGAGTCAAGACATTGGTGACGGTTGGCTGCTCTACGAGGAGTCTGTCTGCTAGAGTCAAGACAGTGGTGACGGTTGGCTGCTCTACGAGGAGTCTGTCTGCTAGAGTCAAGACAGTGGTGACGGTTGGCTGCTCTACTAGGAGTCTGTCTGCTAGAGTCAAGACAGTGGTGACAGTTGGCTGCTCTACTAGGAGTCTGTCTGCTAGAGTCAAGACAGTGGTGACGGTTGGCTGCTCTACTAGGAGTCTGTCTGCTAGAGTCAAGACAGTGGTGACGGTTGGCTGTTCTACTAGGAGTCTGTCTGCTAGAGTCAAGACAGTGGTGATGGTTGGCTGCTCTACTAGGAGTCTGTCTGCTAGAGTCAAGACAGTGGTGATGGTTGGCTGCTCTACTAGGAGTCTGTCTGCTAGAGTCAAGACAGTGGTGACGGTTGGCTGCTCTACTAGGAGTCTGTCTGCTAGAGTCAAGACAGTGGTGACGGTTGGCTGCTCTACTAGGAGTCTGTCTGCTAGAGTCAAGACAGTGGTGACGGTTGGCTGCTCTACTAGGAGTCTGTCTGCTAGAGTCAAGACAGTGGTGACGGTTGGCTGCTCTACTAGGAGTCTGTCTGCTAGAGTCAAGACAGTGGTGACGGTTGGCTGCTCTACTAGGAGTCTGTCTGCTAGAGTCAAGACAGTGGTGACGGTTGGCTGCTCTACTAGGAGTCTGTCTGCTAGAGTCAAGACAGTGGTGACGGTTGGCTGCTCTACTAGGAGTCTGTCTGCTAGAGTCAAGACAGTGGTGACGGTTGGCTGCTCTACTAGGAGTCTGTCTGCTAGAGTCAAGACAGTGGTGACGGTTGGCTGCTCTACTAGGAGTCTGTCTGCTAGAGTCAAGACAGTGGTGACGGTTGGCTGCTCTACTAGGAGTCTGTCTGCTAGAGTCAAGACAGTGGTGACGGTTGGCTGCTCTACTAGGAGTCTGTCTGCTAGAGTCAAGACAGTGGTGACGGTTGGCTGCTCTACTAGGAGTCTGTCTGCTAGAGTCAAGACAGTGGTGACGGTTGGCTGTTCTACTAGGAGTCTGTCTGCTAGAGTCAAGACAGTGGTGACGGTTGGCTGCTCTACTAGGAGTCTGTCTGCTACGGCTTTGTCCCAAATGGCACCCTATCCCCAACTTAGTGCACTTCTTTTGAACAGGGTTTAAGGCTGTGGTGAAAAGTAGTGCATTAAATAAGGAGCCATTTGGGACACAGTCTACGAGGGGCTCAAGTGTTACCAGAAGTGATTGAACTGTTAAAGCCACTAAACAGTGCTGCTATACTTTGTAACTTTTATGTTGTTACTTTATGTAACTTTTACATTAAGTCACTGTATGACACCTTAAAATTAACTAGTCACTTTACGTTAAAACCCACTGGATTTAGGCTACACGGTATGATTTCTAAGGCTAAGAACACTCTACCTTCTAAATGTTTAAGTTGGTATAGTAAGCAGCAGTGGAGATACAACTTAGCCTACACGTCATACATCGTTTTCCCTCAGATTCTGATTATAGCACATCCTCCCACTCACTGGACTCCTATCCCTACCAGCCAACCCACAGTCTGTGGTTATCAATCAATACATGTAGAAGCCAAAGGCTTTATGACCTTTTGCTTTGTAACCTTTTAGCTTTCCTGGTAGGAAAGTCTCATTTCTGAGGCTCTGATCTACTATACCACACCCCCCATTAAAACCAAACTAAAATGTCAACTCAAGCCCCTTCAACAGTAGCCACCATTCATGGAATCAACATCCTGGCTTCAGGAGACTATCCAGGTTTGTCTGTCTCTTTCTCACAGTGGATTGTCTTGCTGTCTGGCGGTTGACTGTAATGTCCAGCTGGGGCTTCGGTGATTGGCTGACTGAGCGAGGTCAAGGGTCAGATCTGGACCAATCAGAAAGTGGCCGATCAGATCTAGGCCAATCAGGGGTGTCCCTCCGTCCCCCCCCTACTCTAAGCGTTGTCGTACTTCTGCAGGGCCTCTTCCAGCTTGCCGGTGACCTTCTGGAAGAAGCCAATCTGCTCTGTTAGATACTGCTGCATCTGGGCCTTGAAGTCCCTCACCCTGATCTGGTGGAAGTGCTGGATCTCTGCCAGCGTGGCAAAGGAGATGATGTTGCAGCGTTCGTTGACGCCTTCCGCCTGGGCAGCGTCCATCTTGCCTTCCTCAACGTGCTTCTGGGACTCCTTCACCTTGGTAAGTGCTCCTGGAGAATGAGGAGAGAGAGGAGAGGGTCAGTATTCATAGAGAGGGGAGAGGGTCAGTATTCATAGAGAGGGGAGAGGGTCAGTGTTCATAGAGAGGGGAGAGGGTCAGTATTCATAGAGAGGGGAGAGGGTCAGTATTCATAGAGAGAGGAGAGGGTCAGTATTCATAGAGAGGGGAGAGGGTCAGTATTCATAGAGAGAGGAGAGGGTCAGTATTCATAGAGAGAGGAGAGGGTCAGTATTCATAGAGAGGGGAGAGGGTCAGTATTCATAGAGAGAGGAGAGGGTCAGTGTTCATAGAGAGGGGAGAGGGTCAGTATTCATAGAGAGGGGAGAGGGTCAGTGTTCATAGAGAGAGGAGAGGGTCAGTGTTCATAGAGAGGGGAGAGGGTCAGTATTCATAGAGAGGGGAGAGGGTCAGTGTTCATAGAGAGAGGAGAGGGTCAGTATTCATAGAGAGAGGAGAGGGTCAGTATTCATAGAGAGGGGAGCGGGTCAGTATTCATAGAGAGAGGAGAGGGTCAGTATTCAGAGAGAGAGGAGAGGGTCAGTATTCATAGAGAGAGGAGAGGGTCAGTATTCAGAGAGAGAGGAGAGGGTCAGTATTCATAGAGAGGGGAGAGGGTCAGTATTCATAGAGAGGGGAGAGGGTCAGTATTCATAGAGAGGGGAGAGGGTCAGTATTCATAGAGAGAGGAGAGGGTCAGTATTCATAGAGAGGGGAGAGGGTCAGTATTCATAGAGAGAGGAGAGGGTCAGTATTCATAGAGAGAGGAGAGGGTCAGTATTCATAGAGAGAGGAGAGGGTCAGTATTCATAGAGAGGGGAGAGGGTCAGTATTCATAGAGAGAGGAGAGGGTCAGTATTCATAGAGAGGGGAGAGGGTCAGTATTCATAGAGAGAGGAGAGGGTCAGTATTCATAGAGAGGGGAGAGGGTCAGTATTCATAGAGAGGGGAGAGGGTCAGTATTCATAGAGAGGGGAGAGGGTCAGTATTCATAGAGAGAGGAGAGGGTCAGTATTCATAGAGAGAGGAGAGGGTCAGTATTCATAGAGAGAGGAGAGGGTCAGTATTCATAGAGAGAGGAGAGGGTCAGTATTCATAGAGAGAGGGAGAGGGTCAGTATTCATAGAGAGGGGAGAGGGTCAGTATTCATAGAGAGAGGAGAGGGTCAGTATTCATAGAGAGAGGAGAGGGTCAGTATTCATAGAGAGGGGAGAGGATCAGTATTCATAGAGAGAGGAGAGGTTCAGTATTCATAGAGAGGGGAGAGGGTCAGTATTCATAGAGAGGGGAGAGGGTCAGTATTCATAGAGAGGGGAGAGGGTCAGTATTCATAGAGAGGGGAGAGGGTCAGTATTCATTGAGAGGGGAGAGGGTCAGTATTCATAGAGAGGGGAGAGGGTCAGTATTCATAGAGAGAGGATCAGTGTTCATGGAGAGAGAGGAGAGGGTCAGTGATGTTTTACTGGAGTCAATGGAAGGACAGCACTTCTGGCAACAACAACTTGATACGTCAACATTATCATAACCATTATGTGACCACCAGGTAAGTCAGTTGAAAGCAAGTTCACATACAGTGAGTGTACAAAACCTTCCTAATATTGAGTTGCCCCCATTTACGCCCTCAGAACAGCCTCAATTCGTAGAGGCATGGACTCTACAAGGTGTCAAAAACGTTCCACAGGGATGCTGGCCCAGGTTGACTCCAATGCTTCCCACAGTTGTGTCAAATTGGCTTGATGTCCTTTGGGTGGTGGACCGTTCTTGATACACACAGGAAACTGTTGAGCGTGAAAAACCCAGCAGCGTTGCAGTTCTTGACACAAACCAGTGCGCCTGGCACCTACTACCATACCCCGTTCAAAGGCACTTAAATCTTTTGTCTTGCCCATTCACCCTCTGAATGGCACAACATACACAATCCATGTCTCAATTGTCTCAAGGCTTAAAAATCCTTCCTTAACCTGTCTCCTCCCCTTCATCTACACTGATTGAAGTGGATTTAAAAGGTGACATCAATAAGGGATGATAGCTTTCACCTGGATTCACCTGGATTTACCTGGCCAGTCATGGAAATGTTTTGTACACTCAGTGTATGTGCACAGTCCATGACAACAAGGAGGCTCAGCTTTCATAAAATGAGGCTGGGTTCCGAAGTAAACATTACATTGACGTAACATAATATTACACAGACATAGCACTAGGCCTGAATTAGGCTTCATTGCCATATAAGAAACTTCCATTAAACCTCTCATAACAGATTAGATCATTGTAGATCTAAAACTGTCTTGATGACTGAGGGCTCGACCAAAAAAATAGTCTCCAGATTCCTGACATGAACGACCTGTTCCCATCGGCCAGAGAACTCTGCCTGGGCCCGAGTCTACTCTGTAGGCATTGTTCAAGCCGATAAGAATGGGTCCGAACAGGGAACTACAGCTAAAAATACCAATGCATTACCGCACAGGCCTGGATAACCATTTTAGGGGTTTATAGCTGTAGAGTACAGTGCCTGCATGGCTCAATAAAAATCCTTTACAAACACTAAATATAGCCCTGAGTTTTTGGGCATTGGTTGTCTGTTCGCCACTTTAGGTGTGATATTGTTAACCGTGCATAAGCAATGCTTCTTGATAGTTTCACAAACAAACAAATAGACCTGAGGCTAAGCAAACACTACTGTGAATATTAGGTGATCAGTAGTACTGATGCTGTTCTAATGTTCTACTACTGATGCTGTTCTAATGTTCTACTACTGATGCTGCTCTAATGTTCTACTACTGATGCTGTTCTAATGTTCTACTACTGATGCTGTTCTAATGTTCTACTACTGATGCTGTTCTAATGTTCTACTACTGATGCTGTTCTAATGTTCTACTACTGATGCTGTTCTAAATGTTCTACTACTGATGCTGTTCTAATGTTCTACTACTGATGCTGTTCTAATGTTCTACTACTGATGCTGTTCTAATGTTCTACTACTGATGCTGTTCTAATGTTCTACTACTGATGCTGTTCTAATGTTCTACTACTGATGCTGTTCTAAATGTTCTACTACTGATGCTGTTCTAAATGTTCTACTACTGATGCTGTTCTAATGTTCTACTACTGATGCTGCTCTAATGTTCTACTACTGATGCTGCTCTAATGTTCTACTACTGATGCTGTTCTAATGTTCTACTACTGATGCTGTTCTAATGTTCTACTACTGATGCTGTTCTAATGTTCTACTACTGATGCTGTTCTAATGTTCTACTACTGATGCTGCTCTAATGTTCTACTACTGATGCTGTTCTAATGTTCTACTACTGATGCTGCTCTAATGTTCTACTACTGATGCTGTTCTAATGTTCTACTACTGATGCTGTTCTAATGTTCTACTACTGATGCTGTTCTAATGTTCTACTACTGATGCTGTTCTAATGTTCTACTACTGATGCTGCTCTAATGTTCTACTACTGATGCTGTTCTAATGTTCTACTACTGATGCTGTTCTAATGTTCTACTACTGATGCTGTTCTAATGTTCTACTACTGATGCTGTTCTAATGTTCTACTACTGATGCTGCTCTAATGTTCTACTACTGATGCTGTTCTAATGTTCTACTACTGATGCTGCTCTAATGTTCTACTACTGATGCTGTTCTAATGTTCTACTACTGATGCTGCTCTAATGTTCTACTACTGATGCTGTTCTAATGTTCTACTACTGATGCTGTTCTAAATGTTCTACTACTGATGCTGTTCTAATGTTCTACTACTGATGCTGTTCTAATGTTCTACTACTGATGCTGTTCTAATGTTCTACTACTGATGCTGCTCTAATGTTCTACTACTGATGCTGCTCTAATGTTCTACTACTGATGCTGTTCTAATGTTCTACTACTGATGCTGTTCTAATGTTCTACTACTGATGCTGTTCTAATGTTCTACTACTGATGCTGCTCTAATGTTCTACTACTGATGCTGTTCTAATGTTCTACTACTGATGCTGCTCTAATGTTCTACTACTGATGCTGCTCTAATGTTCTACTACTGATGCTGCTCTAATGTTCTACTACTGATGCTGTTCTAATGTTCTACTACTGATGCTGCTCTAATGTTCTACTACTGATGCTGCTCTAATGTTCTACTACTGATGCTGTTCTAATGTTCTACTACTGATGCTGTTCTAATGTTCTACTACTGATGCTGTTCTAATGTTCTACTACTGATGCTGCTCTAATGTTCTACTACTGATGCTGCTCTAATGTTCTACTACTGATGCTGCTCTAATGTTCTACTACTGATGCTGCTCTAATGTTCTACTACTGATGCTGTTCTAATGTTCTACTACTGATGCTGTTCTAATGTTCTACTACTGATGCTGCTCTAATGTTCTACTACTGATGCTGTTCTAATGTTCTACTACTGATGCTGTTCTAATGTTCTACTACTGATGCTGTTCTAATGTTCTACTACTGATGCTGCTCTAATGTTCTACTACTGATGCTGTTCTAATGTTCTACTACTGATGCTGTTCTAATGTTCTACTACTGATGCTGTTCTAAATGTTCTACTACTGATGCTGTTCTAATGTTCTACTACTGATGCTGCTCTAATGTTCTACTACTGATGCTGTTCTAATGTTCTACTACTGATGCTGTTCTAATGTTCTACTACTGATGCTGTTCTAATGTTCTACTACTGATGCTGTTCTAATGTTCTACTACTGATGCTGTTCTAATGTTCTACTACTGATGCTGTTCTAATGTTCTACTACTGATGCTGTTCTAATGTTCTACTACTGATGCTGTTCTAATGTTCTACTACTGATGCTGCTCTAATGTTCTACTACTGATGCTGTTCTAAATGTTCTACTACTGATGCTGTTCTAATGTTCTACTACTGATGCTGCTCTAATGTTCTACTACTGATGCTGTTCTAATGTTCTACTACTGATGCTGCTCTAATGTTCTACTACTGATGCTGCTCTAATGTTCTACTACTGATGCTGTTCTAAATGTTCTACTACTGATGCTGTTCTAAATGTTCTACTACTGATGCTGCTCTAATGTTCTACTACTGATGCTGTTCTAAATGTTCTACTACTGATGCTGTTCTAATGTTCTACTACTGATGCTGCTCTAATGTTCTACTACTGATGCTGCTCTAATGTTCTACTACTGATGCTGCTCTAATGTTCTACTACTGATGCTGCTCTAATGTTCTACTACTGATGCTGTTCTAAATGTTCTACTACTGATGCTGTTCTAATGTTCTACTACTGATGCTGTTCTAAATGTTCTACTACTGATGCTGCTCTAATGTTCTACTACTGATGCTGTTCTAAATGTTCTACTACTGATGCTGCTCTAATGTTCTACTACTGATGCTGTTCTAAATGTTCTACTACTGATGCTGTTCTAATGTTCTACTACTGATGCTGCTCTAATGTTCTACTACTGATGCTGCTCTAATGTTCTACTACTGATGCTGCTCTAATGTTCTACTACTGATGCTGTTCTAATGTTCTACTACTGATGCTGTTCTAATGTTCTACTACTGATGCTGCTCTAATGTTCTACTACTGATGCTGTTCTAAATGTTCTACTACTGATGCTGTTCTAATGTTCTACTACTGATGCTGTTCTAATGTTCTACTACTGATGCTGTTCTAATGTTCTACTACTGATGCTGTTCTAAATGTTCTACTACTGATGCTGCTCTAATGTTCTACTACTGATGCTGTTCTAATGTTCTACTACTGATGCTGCTCTAATGTTCTACTACTGATGCTGTTCTAATGTTCTACTACTGATGCTGCTCTAATGTTCTACTACTGATGCTGTTCTAATGTTCTACTACTGATGCTGTTCTAAATGTTCTACTACTGATGCTGTTCTAATGTTCTACTACTGATGCTGTTCTAAATGTTCTACTACTGATGCTGTTCTAATGTTCTACTACTGATGCTGTTCTAATGTTCTACTACTGATGCTGTTCTAATGTTCTACTACTGATGCTGCTCTAATGTTCTACTACTGATGCTGTTCTAATGTTCTACTACTGATGCTGCTCTAATGTTCTACTACTGATGCTGTTCTAATGTTCTACTACTGATGCTGTTCTAAATGTTCTACTACTGATGCTGCTCTAATGTTCTACTACTGATGCTGTTCTAAATGTTCTACTACTGATGCTGTTCTAATGTTCTACTACTGATGCTGTTCTAAATGTTCTACTACTGATGCTGCTCTAATGTTCTACTACTGATGCTGCTCTAATGTTCTACTACTGATGCTGTTCTAAATGTTCTACTACTGATGCTGCTCTAATGTTCTACTACTGATGCTGTTCTAATGTTCTACTACTGATGCTGTTCTAATGTTCTACTACTGATGCTGCTCTAATGTTCTACTACTGATGCTGCTCTAATGTTCTACTACTGATGCTGCTCTAATGTTCTACTACTGATGCTGTTCTAATGTTCTACTACTGATGCTGTTCTAATGTTCTACTACTGATGCTGCTCTAATGTTCTACTACTGATGCTGTTCTAATGTTCTACTACTGATGCTGCTCTAATGTTCTACTACTGATGCTGTTCTAATGTTCTACTACTGATGCTGCTCTAATGTTCTACTACTGATGCTGCTCTAATGTTCTACTACTGATGCTGTTCTAATGTTCTACTACTGATGCTGCTCTAATGTTCTACTACTGATGCTGCTCTAATGTTCTACTACTGATGCTGCTCTAATGTTCTACTACTGATGCTGTTCTAATGTTCTACTACTGATGCTGCTCTAATGTTCTACTACTGATGCTGCTCTAATGTTCTACTACTGATGCTGCTCTAATGTTCTACTACTGATGCTGTTCTAATGTTCTACTACTGATGCTGTTCTAATGTTCTACTACTGATGCTGTTCTAATGTTCTACTACTGATGCTGTTCTAATGTTCTACTACTGATGCTGTTCTAATGTTCTACTACTGATGCTGCTCTAATGTTCTACTACTGATGCTGTTCTAATGTTCTACTACTGATGCTGTTCTAATGTTCTACTACTGATGCTGTTCTAATGTTCTACTACTGATGCTGTGTTAATTATTTGGACACACTTTGGTCAAGCAGAATCCAAGTAATCGGATGCAGCTGTCCGGTTAGTTAGGGTCACAGATGGTTAGTTAGGGTCACAGATGGTTAGTTAGGGTCACAGATGGTTAGTTAGGGTCACAGATGGTTAGTTAGGGTCACAGATGGTTAGTTAGGGTCACAGTTGGTTTAGGCATAGAAGTCGGAAATGAGAGGGGTGGAATTGTTAGCCTAAATTATAGGAACTAAAGCTGCTTGGCATCGATTTAAATAGTCCTATTCTGAAAGAGATGACTTGTAATTAGCATCTTGTTTAGGCAGCCTTATTGGTTACATCACCTAATATTCACAGTAGTGTTTGCTTAGCCTCAGGTCTATTTGTTTGTTTGTGAAACTATCAAGAAGCATTGCTTATGCACGGTTAACAATATCACACCTAAAGTGGCAAACAGACAACCAATGCCCAAAAACTCAGGGCTATATTTAGTGTTTGTAAAGGATTTTTATTGAGCCATGCAGGCACTGTACTCTACAGCTATAAACCCCTAAAATGGGTATCCAGGCCTGTGCGGTAATGCATTGGTATTTTTAGCTGTAGTTCCCTGTTCGGACCCATTCTTATCGGCTTGAACAATGCCTACAGAGTAGACTCGGGCCCAGGCAGAGTTCTCTGGCCGATGGGAACAGGTCGTTCATGTCAGGAATCTGGAGACTATTTTTTGGTCGAGCCCTCAGTCATCAAGACAGTTTTAGATCTACAATGATCTAATCTGTTATGAGAGGTTTAATGGAAGTTTCTTATATGGCAATGAAGCCTAATTCAGTCTACACCACAACCAACACTGAGAGACCAGAACACGACACTGACGAAATACTTCCTGTCTGTTAGAAAAGCCAAAACGCTCCTTTCCCACGTCTTGCTCTGACACACACAGTACCCAACATCCCCTCACTCTTGACCAAGTACTATGATTACCCTACTCCCTCCCTAACCCTACTCTCTCCCTAACCCTACTCTCTCCCTAACCCTACTCTCTCCCTAACCCTACTCTCTCCCTAACCCTACTCTCTCCCTAACCCTACTCTCTCCCTAACCCTACTCTCTCCCACCAGACTGATGCAGTTCAGGTGCACTCTGAGAACTAAACTAGCTTACTCTCAGGCTGAGCAATCATTTCCATTGAAGACGTGTGTTCAACGCGCTGTGGTTGAGGGTGTCCTCATCTGAAATGACGTGTGGTCTGATGAGAGACAAGCCGAGGCAGGAAATGTCTGAAATTGCCTTTTGGTAGGATGTGTTTAACATTTTAGGCCTAGCTAGAGAGACGGTTTGAGAGGTAGATTTGATTTGACTTGCCGACCGTTAGCGAGAACATTCTAGTTCCCTGTTCTGTTTATTGGGCGGAAGCATTAGTTTAAACCTACATTAGCTCACATCAATAACTGGGAGTATTCAGCCCTATTGAAGGATACACATGGATGTCATTTTGTGTCATGTGGATCGTTGACACGGGGTCCAGGTTTGCACAATTTCAAAAACTTTAAAAAGACTGAATATAAAAAAAAGGACAACAAAACGTATTTACTTTAACCGTTTAAAGCGAGGAAGTAATGAAGCAACACGAGAGAGAGAGAGAGAGAGAGAGAGAGAGAGAGAGAGAGAGAGAGAGAGACAGAGAGACAGAGAGACAGAGAGACAGAGAGACAGAGAGACAGAGAGAGAGAGAGAGAGAGAGAGAGAGAGAGAGAGAGAGAGAGAGAGAGAGAGGAGGTAGGCTAATAACATTAGGGGAAACATTACGACAAATTAAAAATCTAAATTCGCTAGCCTATCCTTGGAACCTTGTAGGCCGCTGCAACAGAATCCCATGTTCTCTTCTGCTTTATCAGGATTTGAACTAGGTGCGTAATTCCAGTATAATACAATACAGTATTACAGTATAATACAGTAATACAGTATAATACAATACAGTACAGTAATACAGTATAATACAATACAGTACAGTAATACAGTATAATACAATACAGTACAGTATTACAGTATAATACAATACAGTACAGTAATACAGTATAATACAATACAGTACAGTAATACTGTATAATACAATACAGTACAGTAATACAGTATAATACAATACAGTACAGTAATACAGTATAATACAATACAGTACAGTATTACAGTATAATACAATACAGTACAGTATTACAGTATAATACAATACAGTACAGTAATACAGTATAATACAATACAGTACAGTAATACAATACAGTACAGTAATACAGTTCACACTCAAAAAGATTAGTCTACTGGAGCTAGTTACATTTATTTCACCCAAGAGAGCAGAGCTAAGCCTATATCTATGGGCCTATGTATTGGATAATGGCACAATTATTTGGGCTTTTTTTGGGGCTTGGGCTCATTAAATGTCTTTAATGCAGGGCTTATAAAATGTATATAAAAATCAGGCTCAGGTTGCGTCAGGCTTGAATTTTCGATCAAACCTTTAATCAAATCCAGACATAGGCCTATTTATATGCGTTATAATGCTTTTGAACGCCACTTCCGGCTTTGGTGGGAGATACCGGGTTACCCGGGAGAAAATGTGATTTATTATCGGGATGGAACATTTTGTAAAATACCAGGAAAATATTCAACAGTACACAGGACGGAGAAGACAGCGTCACATACAAAAGAGAGAGGGATTTTATTGGTCACATACGCATGTTTAGCAGATGTTACTGTGGGTGTAGCGAAATGCTTGTGTTCCTAGCTCCAACAGTGCAGCAATATCTAACAATACATACAAATCTAAAAGTAAAAAAAAAAAAAAAGTAGTCACTGGGGTGTTTCTGTACCTTCCTAAAGCCTCTGTTCACTTGTTTTTAAAGCCTGCTGTTAAATGGAGCGCACCTAGTGGTACTACTGTTACCATGGAGACTACTGTGGTCCTCTGTAGCTCAGCTGGTAGAGCGCGGCGCTTGTAACGCCAGGGTAGTGGGTTCGATCCCCGGGACCACCCATACATAAAAATTTATGCACACATGACTGTAAGTCGCTTTGGATAAAAGCGTCTGCTAAATGGCATATATATATATATATATATATATATATATATATATATATATATATATATATATATTATATACCTTTACCAGACACGGGCCAGGTAACAAAGGATTCAATAGTAGCGGAGGGAGTGTCACTTAAATCATTACATTTCTGTCAGGTGTCAAATGCTAAGCTAACAGCTAGCTAGATTATGAACGTCGTTGACACCCACAAAATGTAGTGTAGTGTAGACCTAAATCTTAAAAAATAATCAGCTGCTGTCAAAAATCTACTTGAATAAACCACAATACGACTTCACAAAGCAATCCCAAAAAAATTGAATAAACAGTCAAAAAACAAAAACAGGATGCAGTCTGGCCTGGCTAGCTGCAGATGCCCCCAGCTGTGCCCTGGACACCATATGTGAACTGATTGCCCCCCATCTATCCTCAGAGTTCGTACTGCTTGGTGACCTAAATTGGGATATGCTTAATACCCCAGCCATCCTACAATCCAAGCTAGATGCCCTCAACCTCACGCAAATTATCAACGAACCTACCAGGTACAACCCTAAATCCGTAAACATGGGTACCCTCATAGATATCATCCTGACTAACTTACCCTCTAAATACACCTCCGCTGTCTTCAACCAGGATCTCAGCGATCACTGCCTTATTGCCTGCGTCCGTAACGGGTCCGCGGTCAAACGACCACCCCTCATCACTGTCAAACGCTCCCAAAAACACTTCAGCGAGCAGGCCTTCCTAATTGACCTGGCCCAGGTATCCTGGATGGATATAGATCTCATTCCGTCAGTAGAGGATGCCTGGTTGTTCTTTAAAAGTAATTTCCTCTCAATCTTAAATAGACATGCCCCATTCAAAAATACAGAACTAAGAACAGATACAGCCCCTGGTTCTCCTCAGACTTGACTGCCCTTGACCAGCACAAAAACATCCTGTGGCGTACTGCATTAGCATCAAATAGCCCCCGTGATATGCAACTTTTCAGGGAAGTTAGGAACCAATATACACAAGCAGTTAGGAAAGCAAAGGCTAACTTTTTCAAACAGAAATTTGCATCCTGTAGCACTAACTCCAAAAAGTTTTGGGACACTGTAAAGTCCATGGAAAATAAGAGCACTTCCTCCCAGCTGCCCACTGCACTGAGGCTAGGAAACACTATCACCACCGATAAATCTACAATAATCGAGAATTTCAACAAGCATTTTGCTACGGCTGGCCATGCTTTCCACCTGGCTACCACTACCCCGGCCACCAGCTCTGCACCCTCCGCTGCAACTTGCCCATGCCCCCCCCGCTTCTCCTTCACACAAATCCAGACAGCTGATGTTCTAAAAGAGCTGCAAAATCTGGACCCCTACAAATCATCTGGACTAGACAATCTGGACCCTTTCTTTCTAAAACTAGCCGCCGAAATTGTCGCAACCCCCTATTACTAGCCTGTTCAACCTCTCTTTCGTAACGCCTGAGATCCCCAGAGATTGGAAAGCTGCCGCGGTCATCCCCCTCTTCAAAGGGGGTGACACTCTAGATCCAAACTGTTACAGACCCATATCCATCCTGCCCTGCCTTTCAAAAAGTTTTTGAAAGCCAAGTCAACAAACAGATCACCAACCATTTCGAATCCCACCGTACCTTCTCTGCTATGCAATCCGGTTTCGAGCTGGTCATGGGTGCACTTCAGCCACGCTCAAGGTCCTAAATGATATTATAACCGCGATCGATAATAGACAGTACTGTGCAGCCGTTTTCATTGACCTGGCCAAGGCTTTCGACTCTGTCAACCACCGCATTCTTATTGGCAGACTAAATAGCCTTGGTTTCTCTAATGACTGCCTCGCCTGGTTCACCAACTACTTCTCAGATAGAGTTCAATGTGTCAAATCGGAGGGCCTGTTGTCTGGACCTATGGCAGTCTCTATGGGGGGTGCCACAGGGTTCAATTCTTGGGCCAACTCTTTTCTCTGTGTATATCAATGACGTCGCTCTTGCTGCTGGTGACTCTCAGATCCACCTCTACGCAGACGACACCATTTTGTATACATCTGGCCCTTCATTGGACACTGTGTTAACAAACCTCCAAACGAGCTTCAATTCCATACAACACTCCTTCAGTAGCCTCCAACTGCTCTTAAACACTAGTAAAACAAAATGCATGCTCTTCAACCGAACGCTGCTTGCACCCGCCCACCCGACTAGAATCACTACTCTAGACGGGTCTGACCTAGAGTACGTGGACAACTACAAATATCTAGGTGTCTGGTTAGACTGTAAACTCTCCTTCCAGACTCACATTAAGAATCTCCAATCCAAAGTTAAATCTAGAATCGGTTTCCTATTTCGCAACAAAGCCTCCTTCACTCATGCTGCCAAACATGCCCTTGTAAAACTGACTATCCTACCGATCCTTGACTTCGGCGATGTCATTTACAAAATAGCCTCCAACACTCTACTCAGCAAATTGGATGTTGTCTATCACAGTGCCATCCGTTTTGTCTCCAAAGCCCCATATAATACCCACCACTGTGACCTGTACGCTCTTGTTGGCTGGTCCTCACTACATATTCGTCGCCAAACCCACTGGCTCCAGGCCATCTATAAATCACTGCTAGGCAAATCCCGCCTTATCTTAGCTCATTGGTCACCATAGCAACACCCACCCGTAGTCTGCGCTCCAGCGGGTATATCTCACTGGTCATCCCCAAAGCCAACACCTCCTTTGGCCGCAATTCCTTCCAGTTCTCTGCTGCCAATGACTGGAACAAACTGCAAAAATCTCTGAAGCTGGAGACGCTTATCTCCCTCACTAACTTTAGGCATCAGTTGTCAGAGCACCTTACCGATCACTGCACCTGTACACAGCCCATCTGAAATTAGCCCGCCCAACTACCTCATCCCTATATTGTTATTTATTTTGCTCATCTGTACCCCAGTATCTCTATTTGCACATCATCTCTTGCACATCATTCCAGTGTTAATACTAAATTGTAATTATTTTGCACTATAGCCTATTTTATTGCCTTACCTCCATAACTTGCTAAATTTGCACACTGTATATTAATTGTATTTCTGTTGTATTTTTTTGATTTTTGTTTTGTTTACTCCATATGTAACTCTGTGTTGTTGTTTTTATCGCACTGCTATGCTTTATCTTGGCCAGGTCGCAGTTGTAAATGAGAACTTGTTCTCAACTGGTTTACCTGGTTAAATAAAGGTGAAATAAAAAAAATAAATAAATAAAAAAAATGCTAGGGTATCGCTAGCAACAGTGCTGCCGCTTCACCACAGACGTGTGACATATGAGCCTGGACTGTTCTGGATGATGTTGTGTGTGATTGTTTAGCTTCGTGTCGTGTACTTTATCTTTGTTAATTCTCTTTGTCATTGTTTAGTAAACCTTGACCTTGTTAATTCCTGCGTCTGCGTCCTGCCTCTTCGTATACTCGGTACGCGTCACAAATATTGGTGCATTACGGTAATGATAAGCAAGTTTTGGAGATGAGAATGCGTGTTTCGGTAATGAGTGTTGCATAGTTTGCCATTGAAAAACTGTACTGAGCTCTTAGAGATTACATCATCAAACAGTCATTAGTTAATCTCAAATGACTTGCATAAAACTAAAATCACTGATCAGTGCAATTGACTAAAATACCCCTTATCTTAGCATTACTACGTGTAATTTCATGCATTTTCAAAAGTGGACTTAAGCATAAAACAACATGCTTTTAAAGTATCTAAATATGTGGGATATGGACCAAAAACATTATTAGGACATCAAACAACAGTATAGGTAAGTGCTAAAACAGGTACAGGTCAAAATGGGGGAAATACCCCTTTAAGTGGCGGTTGCTCTTTGCTGAAACACAAACTCCAGATTGTGGCTTTAAGTATATTAAAAATGGGGTTTAATAAACCCATATTTCTTGACAACCCCTACTTAATCAAATAGCTTATGTTTTACAAAACATCTATACATTAGGTGTAAGCAGTGGTCCTATTAAATAATTAAAGTTCCCAGCACAGCACAACCCATTGACTATACTAGAATGGGTTTATTATCATTACCGAAATTAAGGATCTTATTAGAGAAACAGACCTACAAATGATGTGGTAAATGAGAAACTTGTTTTTTGGTAATGAGAGGCCCTTAGCTCAATCAACAAGTAATAGGAGACCGCCGTTATGATTCTGCAAACAACTGACCAACCACATCACTAAAACCCCACTCATGCCTCCGTGTTGGTAAGGTAACGGTTCTCAAAAATGTCTCCCAATTTGAGCTTTTTTTTGTCATTTCGGTAATGAGAAGGTTAAGTGTGGTAAAGGGGGGTGTTTGAAGATTAGATCCTCATTCCGAAGGCATATAATAAGTGAAGAAATGAAATGAACTAAGGACTGCTCACTCTAGATCACGGTTGACCAACCCCAGGTGTTACTAACCTGATTCATCTTATCGACCTGCTAATTATTAGAATCAGGTGCGCTAGATTAGGGTTGGAGTGAAAACCTACAGGAGGGTATCTCTCCAGGAACAGGGTTGGAGTTAAAACCTACAGGAGGGTAGCTCTCCAGGAACAGGGTTGGGCAGTCCTGCTCTAGATGATATTTTTAAAGCAACTCTAAAAAATGTTACGTAATGACAAATATGTCCACAGACACTGTCTTAACATATTAATTATTATAGTTTAATGTAAACTTAAAGTAGTTTAAAAAATTTATGATTTACAGCAACATATTTCGTGTTTAATTCAAATAAGTTAGGTTTTTCTCAAGTAGAATTGTATAAAATGACCCGAGAATTTAATCCGGACGCATTTCGGTAATGAGAATTATGGGGGGAAAATGTACAATTTATTTAAAATAAGACACTGTGCCATAAATTAAGCATCTTAGTCTTCAGAATAATATATAACCATGATGCATCTGCAACAATCAACTAACTCAATTTGCTACTGCCATGGTTAAAACTAGTTTCATGAGAATCACCCGAATGTTGTTTTTTGCTGCCTAAACAAATTAGTGATTTCGGTAACAGAACTTTCCAGTCAGAGAAGCAACAAGTAAGAAATGAAAACAAAATGGCTGTAATTTGGAAGCAGCTTCAATACCACAGACAGCTGAGACAAGCTGCACCAGTCACACAGACACATGATGTCATTTCCTTTTTACAGCGTGGAAAGTCAGAGAAAAAAAGAAAAGGAGAACTCTAGTGTGAATGTATGTGGGTCACGGGTGACAGACAGACTGACTGGCTTTCCTGCCAAACTCTTTTTACGTTGTTTCCAGGCTTTATACATTGTGTAAAAGGTCCACAGTGATTGCGAACACACTCACACTACCAGTCGTGGAAAACCACACAACGCGTCAGTGAAAACCACATACTGCCTTCCCATGTGACTCAGCAGTCAAATTAAAATGTGTGTGTGTGACAGACTTGGTGTGTGTGATGGTCTGGGACTAACAGACTTGGTGTGTGTGATGGTCTGGGACTAACAGACTTGGTGTGATGGTCTGGGACTAACAGACTTGGTGTGTGTGATGGTCTGGGACTAACAGACTTGGTGTGTGTGGTGGTCTGGGACTAACAGACTTGGTGTGTGTGATGGTCTGGGACTAACAGACTTGGTGTGTGGGATGGTCTGGGACTAACAGACTTGGTGTGTGGGATGGTCTGGGACTAACAGACTTGGTGTGTGGGATGGTCTGGGACTAACAGACTTGGTGTGTGTGATGGTCTGGGACTAACAGACTTGGTGTGTGTGACGGTCTGGGACTAACAGACTTGGTGTGTGTGAATATCTGGGACTAACAGACTTGGTGTGTGTGAATATCTGGGACTAACAGACTTGGTGTGTGTGATGGTCTGGGACTAACAGACTTGGTGTGTGGGATGGTCTGGGACTAACAGACTTGGTGTGTGTGATGGTCTGGGACTAACAGACTTGGTGTGTGTGATGGTCTGGGACTAACAGACTTGGTGTGATGGTCTGGGACTAACAGACTTGGTGTGTGGGATGGTCTGGGACTAACAGACTTGGTGTGTGTGATGGTCTGGGACTAACAGACTTGGTGTGATGGTCTGGGACTAACAGACTTGGTGTGTGTGATGGTCTGGGACTAACAGACTTGGTGTGTGTGATGGTCTGGGACTAACAGACTTGGTGTGTGTGATGGTCTGGGACTAACAGACTTGGTGTGTGTGATGGTCTGGGACTAACAGACTTGGTGTGTGTGGTGGTCTGGGACTAACAGACTTGGTGTGTGGGATGGTCTGGGACTAACAGACTTGGTGTGTGGGATGGTCTGGGACTAACAGACTTGGTGTGTGTGATGGTCTGGGATTAACAGACTTGGTGTGTGTGATGGTCTGGGACTAACAGACTTGGTGTGTGTGATGGTCTGGGACTAACAGACTTGGTGTGTGTGATGGTCTGGGACTAACAGACTTGGTGTGTGTGATGGTCTGGGACTAACAGACTTGGTGTGTGTGATGGTCTGGGACTAACAGACTTGATGTGTGTGATGGTCTGGGACTAACAGACTTGGTGTGTGTGATGGTCTGGGACTAACAGACTTGGTGTGTGTGATGGTCTAGGACTAACAGACTTGGTGTGTGTGATGGTCTGGGACTAACAGACTTGGTGTGATGGTCTGGGACTAACAGACTTGGTGTGTGTGATGGTCTGGGACTAACAGACTTGTGGTGTGTGTGGTGGTCTGGGACTAACAGACTTGGTGTGTGTGATGGTCTGGGACTAACAGACTTGGTGTGTGTGATGGTCTGGGACTAACAGACTTGGTGTGTGTGGTGGTCTGGGACTAACAGACTTGGTGTGATGGTCTGGGACTAACAGACTTGGTGTGTGTGATGGTCTGGGACTAACAGACTTGGTGTGTGTGGTGGTCTGGGACTAACAGACTTGGTGTGTGTGATGGTCTGGGACTAACAGACTTGGTGTGTGTGATGGTCTGGGACTAACAGACTTGGTGTGTGTGATGGTCTGGGACTAACAGACTTGGTGTGTGTGATGGTCTGGGACTAACAGACTTGGTGTGTGGGATGGTCTGGGACTAACAGACTTGGTGTGTGTGGTGGTCTGGGACTAACAGACTTGGTGTGTGTGATGGTCTGGGACTAACAGACTTGGTGTGTGTGATGGTCTGGGACTAACAGACTTGGTGTGTGTGATGGTCTGGGACTAACAGACTTGGTGTGTGTGATGGTCTGGGACTAACAGACTTGGTGTGTGTGATGGTCTGGGACTAACAGACTTGTGTGTGTGATGGTCTGGGACTAACAGACTTGGTGTGTGTGATGGTCTGGGACTAACAGACTTGGTGTGTGTGATGGTCTGGGACTAACAGACTTGGTGTGTGTGATGGTCTGGGACTAACAGACTTGGTGTGTGTGATGGTCTGGGACTAACAGACTTGGTGTGTGTGATGGTCTGGGACTAACAGACTTGGTGTGTGTGGTGGTCTGGGACTAACAGACTTGGTGTGTGTGATGGTCTGGGACTAACAGACTTGGTGTGTGTGATGGTCTGGGACTAACAGACTTGGTGTGTGTGATGGTCTGGGACTAACAGACTTGGTGTGTGTGATGGTCTGGGACTAACAGACTTGGTGTGTGTGATGGTCTGGGACTAACAGACTTGGTGTGTGTGATGGTCTGGGACTAACAGACTTGGTGTGTGTGATGGTCTGGGACTAACAGACTTGGTGTGATGGTCTGGGACTAACATACTTGGTGTGTGTGACGGTCTGGGACTAACAGACTTGGTGTGATGGTCTGGGACTAACAGACTTGGTGTGTGTGATGGTCTGGGACTAACAGACTTGGTGTGTGTGACGGTCTGGGACTAACAGACTTGGTGTGATGGTCTGGGACTAACAGACTTGGTGTGTGTGATGGTCTGGGACTAACAGACTTGGTGTGTGTGATGGTCTGGGACTAACAGACTTGGTGTGTGTGATGGTCTGGGACTAACAGACTTGGTGTGTGTGATGGTCTGGGACTAACAGACTTGGTGTGTGTGATGGTCTGGGACTAACAGACTTGGTGTGTGTGATGGTCTGGGACTAACAGACTTGGTGTGTGTGATGGTCTGGGACTAACAGACTTGGTGTGATGGTCTGGGACTAACAGACTTGGTGTGTGGGATGGTCTGGGACTAACAGACTTGGTGTGTGTGATGGTCTGGGACTAACAGACTTGGTGTGTGTGATGGTCTGGGACTAACAGACTTGGTGTGTGTGATGGTCTGGGACTAACAGACTTGGTGTGTGTGATGGTCTGGGACTAACAGACTTGGTGTGTGTGATGGTCTGGGACTAACAGACTTGGTGTGTGTGATGGTCTGGGACTAACAGACTTGGTGTGTGTGATGGTCTGGGACTAACAGACTTGGTGTGTGTGATGGTCTTGGACTAACAGACTTGGTGTGTGTGATGGTCTGGGACTAACAGACTTGGTGTGTGTGATGGTCTGGGACTAACAGACTTGGTGTGTGTGATGGTCTGGGACTAACAGACTTGGTGTGTGTGATGGTCTGGGACTAACAGACTTGGTGTGTGTGATGGTCTGGGACTAACAGACTTGGTGTGTGTGATGGTCTGGGACTAACAGACTTGGTGTGTGTGATGGTCTGGGACTAACAGACTTGGTGTGTGTGATGGTCTGGGACTAACAGACTTGGTGTGTGGGATGGTCTGGGACTAACAGACTTGGTGTGTGTGATGGTCTGGGACTAACAGACTTGGTGTGTGTGACGGTCTGGGACTAACAGACTTGGTGTGTGTGATGGTCTGGGACTAACAGACTTGGTGTGTGTGACGGTCTGGGACTAACAGACTTGGTGTGTGTGACGGTCTGGGACTAACAGACTTGGTGTGTGTGATGGTCTGGGACTAACAGACTTGGTGTGATGGTCTGGGACTAACAGACTTGGTGTGTGTGATGGTCTGGGACTAACAGACTTGGTGTGATGGTCTGGGACTAACAGACTTGGTGTGTGTGATGGTCTGGGACTAACAGACTTGGTGTGTGTGATGGTCTGGGACTAACAGACTTGGTGTGTGTGATGGTCTGGGACTAACAGACTTGGTGTGTGGGATGGTCTGGGACTAACAGACTTGGTGTGATGGTCTGGAACTAACAGACTTGGTGTGTGTGATGGTCTGGGACTAACAGACTTGGTGTGATGGTCTGGGACTAACAGACTTGGTGTGTGTGATGGTCTGGGACTAACAGACTTGGTGTGATGGTCTGGGACTAACAGACTTGGTGTGTGTGATGGTCTGGGACTAACAGACTTGGTGTGTGGGATGGTCTGGGACTAACAGACTTGGTGTGATGGTCTGGGACTAACAGACTTGGTGTGTGTGATGGTCTGGGACTAACAGACTTGGTGTGTGGGATGGTCTGGGACTAACAGACTTGGTGTGATGGTCTGGGACTAACAGACTTGGTGTGTGTGATGGTCTGGGACTAACAGACTTGGTGTGTGTGATGGTCTGGGACTAACAGACTTGGTGTGTGTGACGGTCTGGGACTAACAGACTTGGTGTGTGTGATGGTCTGGGACTAACAGACTTGGTGTGTGTGATGGTCTGGGACTAACAGACTTGGTGTGTGTGATGGTCTGGGACTAACAGACTTGGTGGGATGGTCTGGGACTAACAGACTTGGTGTGTGTGATGGTCTGGGACTAACAGACTTGGTGTGTGTGATGGTCTGGGACTAACAGACTTGGTGTGTGTGATGGTCTGGGACTAACAGACTTGGTGTGTGGGATGGTCTGGGACTAACAGACTTGGTGTGTGTGATGGTCTGGGACTAACAGACTTGGTGTGATGGTCTGGGACTAACAGACTTGGTGTGTGTGATGGTCTGGGACTAACAGACTTGGTGTGTGTGATGGTCTGGGACTAACAGACTTGGTGTGTGGGATGGTCTGGGACTAACAGACTTGGTGTGTGTGATGGTCTGGGACTAACAGACTTGGTGTGTGTGATGGTCTGGGACTAACAGACTTGGAGTGTGGGATGGTCTGGGACTAACAGACTTGGTGTGTGTGATGGTCTGGGACTAACAGACTTGGTGTGTGTGATGGTCTGGGACTAACAGACTTGGTGTGTGTGATGGTCTGGGACTAACAGACTTGGTGTGTGTGGTGGTCTGGGACTAACAGACTTGGTGTGTGTGATGGTCTGGGACTAACAGACTTGGTGTGTGGGATGGTCTGGGACTAACAGACTTGGTGTGTGTGACGGTCTGGGACTAACAGACTTGGAGTGTGTGACGGTCTGGGACTAACAGACTTGGTGTGTGTGATGGTCTGGGACTAACAGACTTGGTGTGTGTGATGGTCTGGGACTAACAGACTTGGTGTGTGTGATGGTCTGGGACTAACAGACTTGGTGTGTGGGATGGTCTGGGACTAACAGACTTGGTGTGTGGGATGGTCTGGGACTAACAGACTTGGTGTGTGTGATGGTCTGGGACTAACAGACTTGGTGTGTGTGATGGTCTGGGACTAACAGACTTGGTGTGTGTGATGGTCTGGGACTAACAGACTTGGTGTGTGTGATGGTCTGGGACTAACAGACTTGGTGTGTGTGATGGTCTGGGACTAACAGACTTGGTGTGTGTGATGGTCTGGGACTAACAGACTTGGTGTGTGTGATGGTCTGGGACTAACAGACTTGGTGTGTGTGATGGTCTGGGACTAACAGACTTGGTGTGTGTGATGGTCTGGGACTAACAGACTTGGTGTGTGTGATGGTCTGGGACTAACAGACTTGGTGTGTGTGATGGTCTGGGACTAACAGACTTGGTGTGTGTGATGGTCTGGGACTAACAGACTTGGTGTGTGTGATGGTCTGGGACTAACAGACTTGGTGTGTGTGATGGTCTGGGACTAACAGACTTGGTGTGTGTGATGGTCTGGGACTAACAGACTTGGTGTGTGTGACGGTCTGGGACTAACAGACTTGGTGTGTGTGACGGTCTGGGACTAACAGACTTGGTGTGTGTGATGGTCTGGGACTAACAGACTTGGTGTGTGGGATGGTCTGGGACTAACAGACTTGGTGTGTGTGATGGTCTGGGATTAACAGACTTTGTGTGTGTGATGGTCTGGGACTAACAGACTTGGTGTGTGTGATGGTCTGGGACTAACAGACTTGGTGTGTGGGATGGTCTGGGACTAACAGACTTGGTGTGTGTGATGGTCTGGGACTAACAGACTTGGTGTGTGGGATGGTCTGGGACTAACAGACTTGGTGTGTGTGATGGTCTGGGATTAACAGACTTGGTGTGTGTGATGGTCTGGGACTAACAGACTTGGTGTGTGTGATGGTCTGGGACTAACAGACTTGGTGTGTGTGATGGTCTGGGACTAACAGACTTGGTGTGTGTGATGGTCTGGGACTAACAGACTTGGTGTGTGTGATGGTCTGGGACTAACAGACTTGGTGTGTGTGATGGTCTGGGACTAACAGACTTGGTGTGTGTGACGGTCTGGGACTAACAGACTTGGTGTGTGTGACGGTCTGGGACTAACAGACTTGGTGTGTGTGACGGTCTGGGACTAACAGACTTGGTGTGTGTGATGGTCTGGGACTAACAGACTTGGTGTGTGTGATGGTCTGGGACTAACAGACTTGGTGTGTGTGATGGTCTGGGACTAACAGACTTGGTGTGTGTGATGGTCTGGGACTAACAGACTTGGTGTGTGTGATGGTCTGGGACTAACAGACTTGGTGTGTGTGATGGTCTGGGACTAACAGACTTGGTGTGTGTGAT
This sequence comes from Coregonus clupeaformis, assembly GCF_020615455.1. Lineage (NCBI taxonomy): Eukaryota > Metazoa > Chordata > Actinopteri > Salmoniformes > Salmonidae > Coregonus > Coregonus clupeaformis. The sequence goes on from NC_059207.1 coordinate 22,437,400, forward strand.
GGTCTGGGACTAACAGACTTGGTGTGTGTGATGGTCTGGGACTAACAGACTTGGTGTGTGTGATGGTCTGGGACTAACAGACTTGGTGTGTGTGATGGTCTGGGACTAACAGACTTGGTGTGTGTGATGGTCTGGGACTAACAGACTTGGTGTGTGTGATGGTCTGGGACTAACAGACTTGGTGTGTGTGATGGTCTGGGACTAACAGACTTGGTGTGTGTGATGGTCTGGGACTAACAGACTTGGTGTGTGTGACGGTCTGGGACTAACATACTTGGTGTGTGTGACGGTCTGGGATTAACAGACTTGGTGTGTGTGATGGTCTGGGATTAACAGACTTGGTGTGTGTGATGGTCTGGGACTAACAGACTTGGTGTGTGTGATGGTCTGGGACTAACAGACTTGGTGTGTGTGATGGTCTGGGACTAACAGACTTGGTGTGTGTGATGGTCTGGGACTAACAGACTTGGTGTGTGTGATGGTCTGGGACTAACAGACTTGGTGTGTGATGGTCTGGGACTAACAGACTTGGTGTGTGTGATGGTCTGGGATTAACAGACTTGGTGTGTGTGATGGTCTGGGACTAACAGACTTGGTGTGTGTGATGGTCTGGGACTAACAGACTTGGTGTGTGTGATGGTCTGGGACTAACAGACTTGGTGTGTGTGATGGTCTGGGACTAACAGACTTGGTGTGTGTGATGGTCTGGGATTAACAGACTTGGTGTGTGATGGTCTGGGACTAACAGACTTGGTGTGTGTGATGGTCTGGGACTAACATACTTGGTGTGTGTGATGGTCTGGGATTAACAGACTTGGTGTGTGTGATGGTCTGGGACTAACAGACTTGGTGTGTGTGATGGTCTGGGACTAACAGACTTGGTGTGTGTGATGGTCTGGGACTAACAGACTTGGTGTGTGTGATGGTCTGGGACTAACAGACTTGGTGTGTGTGATGGTCTGGGACTAACAGACTTGGTGTGTGTGATGTCTGGGACTAACAGACTTGGTGTGTGTGATGTCTGGGACTAACAGACTTGCTGTGTGTGATGGTCTGGGACTAACAGACTTGGTGTGTGTGACGGTCTGGGACTAACAGACTTGGTGTGTGTGATGGTCTGGGACTAACAGACTTGGTGTGTGTGATGTCTGGGACTAACAGACTTGCTGTGTGTGATGGTCTGGGACTAACAGACTTGGTGTGTGTGACGGTCTGGGACTAACAGACTTGGTGTGTGTGATGGTCTGGGACTAACAGACTTGGTGTGTGTGAATATCTGGGACTAACAGACTTGGTGTGTGTGATGGTCTGGGACTAACAGACTTGGTGTGTGTGACGGTCTGGGACTAACAGACTTGGTGTGTGTGAATATCTGGGACTAACAGACTTGGTGTGTGTGAATATCTGGGACTAACAGACTTGGTGTGTGTGATGGTCTGGGATTAACAGACTTGGTGTGTGTGAATATCTGGGACTAACAGACTTGGTGTGTGTGATGGTCTGGGACTAACAGACTTGGTGTGTGTGATGGTCTGGGACTAACAGACTTGGTGTGTGTGAATATCTGGGACTAACAGACTTGGTGTGTGTGATGGTCTGGGACTAACAGACTTGGTGTGTGTGATGGTCTGGGACTAACAGACTTGGTGTGTGTGATGGTCTGGGACTAACAGACTTGGTGTGTGTGATGGTCTGGGACTAACAGACTTGGTGTGTGTGATGGTCTGGGACTAACAGACTTGGTGTGTGTGATGGTCTGGGACTAACAGACTTGGTGTGTGTGATGGTCTGGGACTAACAGACTTGGTGTGTGTGATGGTCTAGGACTAACAGACTTGTGTGTGTGACGGTCTGGGACTAACAGACTTGGTGTGTGTTATGTCTGGGACTAACAGACTTGGAGTGTGTGATGGTCTGGGACTAACAGACTTGGTGTATGTGATGGTCTGGGACTAACAGACTTGGTGTGATGGTCTGGGACTAACAGACTTGGTGTGTGTGATGTCTGGGACTAACAGACTTGGTGTGTGTGATGGTCTGGGACTAACAGACTTGATGTGTGTGATGGTCTGGGAATAACAGACTTGGTGTGTGTGATGGTCTGGGATTAACAGACTTGGTGTGTGTGATGTCTGGGACTAACAGACTTGGTGTGTGTGACGGTCTTGGACTAACAGACTTGATGTGTGTGATGGTCTGGGACTAACAGACTTGGTGTGTGTGATGGTCTGGGACTAACAGACTTGGTGTGTGTGATGGTCTGGGATTAACAGACTTGGTGTGTGTGACGGTCTTGGACTAACAGACTTGGTGTGTGTGACGGTCTGGGACTAACAGACTTGGTGTGTGTGACGGTCTGGGATTAACAGACTTGGTGTGTGTGACGGTCTTGGACTAACAGACTTGGTGTGTGTGATGGTCTGGGACTAACAGACTTGGTGTGTGTGATGGTCTGGGATTAACAGACTTGGTGTGTGTGATGGTCTGGGACTAACATACTTGGTGTGTGTGATGGTCTGGGACTAACAGACTTGGTGTGTGTGATGGTCTGGGACTAACAGACTTGATGTGTGTGATGGTCTGGGACTAACAGACTTGGTGTGTGTGATGGTCTGGGACTAACAGACTTGGTGTGTGTGATGGTCTGGGACTAACAGACTTGGTGTGTGGGATGGTCTGGGACTAACAGACTTGGTGTGTGGGATGGTCTGGGACTAACAGACTTGGTGTGTGGGATGGTCTGGGACTAACAGACTTGGTGTGTGGGATGGTCTGGGACTAACAGACTTGGTGTGTGGGATGGTCTGGGACTAACAGACTTGGTGTGTGGGATGGTCTGGGACTAACAGACTTGGTGTGTGGGATGGTCTGGGACTAACAGACTTGGTGTGTGGGATGGTCTGGGACTAACAGACTTGGTGTGTGTGATGGTCTGGGACTAACAGACTTGGTGTGTGTGATGGTCTGGGACTAACAGACTTGGTGTGTGTGGTGGTCTGGGACTAACAGACTTGGTGTGTGACGGTCTGGGACTAACAGACTTGGTGTGTGTGATGGTCTGGGACTAACAGACTTGGTGTGTGTGATGGTCTGGGACTAACAGACTTGGTGTGTGTGATGGTCTGGGACTAACAGACTTGGTGTGTGTGATGGTCTGGGATTAACAGACTTGGTGTGTGTGATGGTCTGGGACTAACAGACTTGCTGTGTGTGATGGTCTGGGACTAACAGACTTGGTGTGTGTGATGGTCTGGGATTAACAGACTTGGTGTGTGTGATGGTCTGGGACTAACAGACTTGGTGTGTGTGATGGTCTGGGACTAACAGACTTGGTGTGTGTGACGGTCTGGGACTAACAGACTTGGTGTGTGTGATGGTCTGGGACTAACAGACTTGGTGTGTGGGATGGTCTGGGACTAACAGACTTGGTGTGTGTGATGGTCTGGGACTAACAGACTTGGTGTGTGTGATGGTCTGGGACTAACAGACTTGGTGTGTGTGATGGTCTGGGACTAACAGACTTGGTGTGTGTGATGGTCTGGGACTAACAGACTTGGTGTGTGTGATGGTCTGGGACTAACAGACTTGGTGTGTGGGATGGTCTGGGATTAACAGACTTGGTGTGTGTGATGGTCTGGGACTAACATACTTGTGTGTGTGATGGTCTGGGACTAACAGACTTGGTGTGTGTGATGGTCTGGGACTAACAGACTTGGTGTGTGGGATGGTCTGGGACTAACAGACTTGGTGTGTGTGATGGTCTGGGATTAACAGACTTGGTGTGTGTGATGGTCTGGGACTAACAGACTTGATGTGTGTGACGGTCTGGGACTAACAGACTTGGTGTGTGTGATGGTCTGGGACTAACAGACTTGGTGTTTGGGATGGTCTGGGATTAACAGACTTGGTGTGTGTGATGGCAAAGTAGGCCTGAGCCTAGCAGTATGATAACGATATCACATTACCTTTCTGTACGTGGATGATATCAGGGTAGTATGATGACATTACCTTTCTGTATGTGGATGATATCAGGGTAGTATGATGACATTACCTTTCTGTATGTGGATGATATCAGGGTAGAATGATGACATTACCTTTCTGTACGTGGATGATATCAGGGTAGTATGATGACATTACCTTTCTGTACGTGGATGATATCAGGGTAGTATGATGACATTACCTTTCTGTACGTGGATGATATCAGGGTAGTATGATGACATTACCTTTCTGTACGTGGATGATATCAGGGTAGTATGATGACATTACCTTTCTGTACGTGGATGATATCAGGGTAGTATGATGACATTACCTTTCTGTACGTGGATGATATCAGGGTAGTATGATGACATTACCTTTCTGTACGTGGATGATATCAGGGTAGTATGATGACATTACCTTTCTGTACGTGGATGATATCAGGGTAGTATGACGACATTACCTTTCTGTACGTGGATGATATCAGGGTAGTATGACGACATTACCTTTCTGTACGTGGATGATATCAGGGTAGTATGACGACATTACCTTTCTGTACGTGGATGATATCAGGGTAGTATGATGACATTACCTTTCTGTACGTGGATGATATCAGGGTAGTATGATGACATTACCTTTCTGTACGTGGATGATATCAGGGTAGTATGATGACATTACCTTTCTGTACGTGGATGATATCAGGGTAGTATGATGACATTACCTTTCTGTACGTGGATGATATCAGGGTAGTATGATGACATTACCTTTCTGTACGTGGATGATATCAGGGTAGTATGATGACATTACCTTTCTGTACGTGGATGATATCAGGGTAGTATGATGACATTACCTTTCTGTACGTGGATGATATCAGGGTAGTATGACGACATTACCTTTCTGTACGTGGATGATATCAGGGTAGTATGACGACATTACCTTTCTGTACGTGGATGATATCAGGGTAGTATGATGACATTACCTTTCTGTACGTGGATGATATCAGGGTAGTATGATGACATTACCTTTATGTACGTGGATGATATCAGGGTAGTATGATGACATTACCTTTCTGTACGTGGATGATATCAGGGTAGTTGGCCAGATGTCCCTGGTACAGCTGCAACAAATCCATTAACGGGTCCACATCATGTCTCGGCTGCTCTGCAAAGTAGTCTCCGATAGCATCGTATGCCTCTCCGGTGTACGCTATCGCCTGGTTCAACCCCACAGAGTATGCCTGCTGGTCCAGCTCAAACGCCTGCCCCAGTACATTAAACGCCTGGCCCACTTTCTGGTACTCCTTCTTAAACCATGTGATCTGTTTACGGGCGAATTCGTTGGTGGTGGCGTTGACTTGGACCACGCTGTCGTCCATTTTCTTAGTGAAAGCTTTGAAGCCATCGATCTTGGACTCGACCTCTACCAGGTCCAGGGGGGGTCCCGAGGGCGAGGAGATAGTGAGGAAGAAGTTGGCCCCCACAATCTCATCCTTTTCTGCCTTCCTCTTCCCCTGCTTCCATGACTTCTGGTCCATGCTGTTGAATAGAACACAATAATAAACGGCAGAGTTAGAGTATATCCCCTATAGGACTACACGGTAGAGATAGATCCCCTATAGGACTACGCGGTAGAGATAGATCCCCTATAGGACTACGCGGTAGAGATAGATCCCCTATAGGACTACACGGTAGAGATAGATCCCCTATAGGACTACGCGGTAGAGATAGATCCCCTATAGGACTACGCGGTAGAGATAGATCCCCTATAGGACTACACGGTAGAGATAGATCCCCTATAGGACTACACGGTAGAGATAGATCCCCTATAGGACTACGCGGTAGAGATAGATCCCCTATAGGACTACGCGGTAGAGATAGATCCCCTATAGGACTACGCGGTAGAGATAGATCCCCTATAGGACTACGCGGTAGAGATAGATCCCCTATAGGACTACGCGGTAGAGATAGATCCCCTATAGGACTACGCGGTAGAGATAGATCCCCTATAGGACTACGCGGTAGAGATAGATCCCCTATAGGACTACGCGGTAGAGATAGATCCCCTATAGGACTACGCGGTAGAGATAGATCCCCTATGGGACTACGCGGTAGAGATAGATCCCCTATAGGACTATGCGGTAGAGATAGATCCCCATAGGACTACGCGGTAGAGATAGATCCCCTATAGGACTACACGGTAGAGATAGATCCCCTATAGGACTACGCGGTAGAGATAGATCCCCCATAGGACTACGCGGTAGAGATAGATCCCCTATAGGACTACGCGGTAGAGATAGATCCCCTATAGGACTACGCGGTAGAGATAGATCCCCTATGGGACTACGCGGTAGAGATAGATCCCCTATAGGACTACACGGTAGAGATAGATCCCCTATAGGACTACGCGGTAGAGATAGATCCCCTATAGGACTACGCGGTAGAGATAGATCCCCTATAGGACTATGCGGTAGAGATAGATCCCCTATAGGACTACGCGGTAGAGATAGATCCCCTATAGGACTACGCGGTAGAGATAGATCCCCTATAGGACTACACGGTAGAGATAGATCCCCTATAGGACTACGCGGTAGAGATAGATCCCCTATAGGACTACGCGGTAGAGATAGATCCCCTATAGGACTACACGGTAGAGATAGATCCCCTATGGGACTACGCGGTAGAGATAGATCCCCTATGGACTACGCGGTAGAGATAGATCCCCTATAGGACTACGCGGTAGAGATAGATCCCCTATAGGACTACACGGTAGAGATAGATCCCCTATAGGACTACACGGTAGAGATAGATCCCCTATAGGACTACGCGGTAGAGATAGATCCCCTATAGGACTACACGGTAGAGATAGATCCCCTATAGGACTACGCGGTAGAGATAGATCCCCTATAGGACTACGCGGTAGAGATAGATCCCCTATAGGACTACGCGGTAGAGATAGATCCCCTATAGGACTACACGGTAGAGATAGATCCCCTATAGGACTATGCGGTAGAGATAGATCCCCTATAGGACTACACGGTAGAGATAGATCCCCTATAGGACTACACGGTAGAGATAGATCCCCTATAGGACTACGCGGTAGAGATAGATCCCCTATAGGACTACACCAGGGGTGTCAAACGTCCGGCCCGCGGGCTGGATCAGGCCCGCAAACGGGTTTAATCCGGCCCGCGAGATGATTTTGAAAAAATAAAATTATAAATAATAATAATAATTTTGTAAAGTATAAAAATGCGCTGCAATTTTTCAATAAAATAAACTGCTGCTCCAATTGCGTCCACTGGATGGCGCAATAGCAATTGTGTTAAGCAAGCAAACTGTTTATACCGGGGCAGAGCAAGTAGGTCAAGCACGTGCAGCCAATGAGCTACTTTGTTTTGCCCGCGATATTTATTACGGCTTCTACTTTTAACATTAAGTGCTTTGGCACCCTCATTGCCCCAATATGTCTCTGTCAAAAAAGAGAAAAGTGGACGCAGAGTGCAGAGTGTTCCTATTTATTCACGGAATTGAATGGGAAAGCTGTATGTTTGGTGTGTTCAGAGCATGTTGCAGTGCTGAAAGAATATAACCTTCGTCGCCACTATGTGAGTCTTCATGCCGACAAATATGACAACTTTCAAGGACAGCGGAGATGAGAGAAGGTGAATGAACTGTTGGCGGGTCTGAAGAAACAGCAGTCTGTGTTTACTCACAGCCGAGACATCAGTGACGCTGCAGTGAAAGCTAGCTACCTCATTGCTAATGAAAATCGCAGTGGCTTCAAAACCATTTAGTGAGGGTGAATTTGTAAAAACATGCATGATGAAGGCAGCGGAGATTGTGTGCCCTGAAAAGCGGCAGGCTTTTTGCAAATATCAGCCTGACAAGAAACACAGTTGCAGACAGGATTTCCGATCTTTCAGTGGATTTGGACAGCCAGTTGAAGCAAAAGTAAAGTCATTTATTGCGTTTTCGGTTGCAATTGATGAAAGCACGGACATTACAGATGTTGCACAACTGGCCATTTTCATCCGCGGAGTTGATGACACATTGACCGTCACCGAGAAGTTCGTGGAGTTGGTGCCGATGACAGATACAACGACAGCAGCTGATATTTTTACCGCACTCGTCGGCGCGCTGGACAGGGTCGGAGTGGACTGGTCCCGCGCTGTCAGCCTGGCTACAGATGGTGCGCCCTCAATGATCGGGAAAAAAAAGCAGGCGTTGTGACAAAGTTCAGAGAGAAAGTGCAATCTGCAAATGGAGGACATGATTTTTTGACTTTTCACTGTATTTTGCACCAGGAGGCTTTGTGTTGCAAGTCATTTAAGATGGATAACGTCATGAAGGTGGTCATCCAAACTGTTAATTTCATCCGATCCAGAAGCCTGAATCACCGTCAGTTTGACAGCCTTCTCAGAGAGAAAGACCACATCTATGGCCTGCCATACCACACTGAGGTAAGATGGTTAAGCCGAGGTGATGTGCTGAGGCGTTTCTTTGATTTACGAGAAGAAATTGAACAGTTCATGGAAGAAAAGGGCAAACCAGTGTTAGAATTTCATTCCGCAGAATGGATGCAGGACCTTGCATTTATGGTGGATGTTACAGAGCACCTGAATAACTTGAACAAACAGCTGCAAGGGCGCAACAAAGTTGTCACGCAGTATTATGACAGCATACGTTCTTTCAAGTTGAAGCTGTCATTGTGGGAGACGCAACTTGCCGGTGGTGATGCAGCTCACTTCCCCTGTCTGAAAAATGTGTGCGCGACCCAACATGTGGCAGACATGAAGCGGTTCAAAGATAAAATAACGGGACTGTTACGGGAGTTTGAGCAACGCTTTCAGATTTATGTTTTTATGTTGATGTGCTATTGTTTTTAATTGATTTTATTTGTATATTTAACCTATTCTTGACTCTGTGGTTCTTGCACTTGTTTGGGGAACAGGATTTCATTATTTTTATCTACATTTCTGCCTGAGAAATTACACCCTGATATAGTTCTGTGATCTGTGAAACAGTTCTGTTAATCACTGAGGCATTGTGTGTTTGTGTGTTCTTTGTCCTCAGAACTTTCAAATAACTTGAGGTGTTTTATGATTAATAGTGATGTTGTTTGTGGCAACAGTTTGGGGAAGTCCCTTTCCTGTTTCAGCATGACAATGCCCCTGTGCACAAAGCGAAGTCCATACAGAGATGGCTTGTCAATCGATCAGTGTGGAAGAACTTGACTGGCCTTGCACAAAGCCCTGATCTCAACCCCACCGAACACCTTTGGGATGAATTGGAACACCGACTGCGAGCCAGGCATAATCGCCCAACATCAGTGCCCGACCTCACTAATGCTCTTGTGGCTGAATGGAAGCAAGTCCCCCCAGCAATGTTCCAACATCTAGTGGAAAGCCTTCCCAGAAGAGTGGAGGCTGTTATAGCAGCAAAGGGGGGGACCAACTCCATATTAATGCCCATGATTATGGAATGAGATGTTTGATGAGCAGGTGTCCACATACCTTTGGTCATGCAGTGTAGTTTACAAGGATAGACCATTACATTTTAAAATGTTAATAAAACAGTTTGACCGTTTTTATGAGTGCGCCACATAAAAAAAGACGTACCGATAGCCGGCTGTTATTGTCGGCCAATCACAGCGGCGCTACAGTCAGAAGCCCCATGTGTAGCAAGTGATTTCTAATCAATGCAAAATGGAATTACAGAATTAAGTTGGCTAAATGAGAAGGAGTAGGCTACAATGAAACAAACAGGTAGGCTGTTGTTTCATATGAATGGTTGTTGTAGACATTGGACAGAGAGCGCAGCAAAACAGCCTCAATTAACCTTGCTACTTTAGCTAACTAGCTGGCTAACTTAGCTGGCTACTGTAGCTAGCTAGCTTCTTTACAACGATTTGATGCAGTCAAGACAGGCACTACCAGATGGTATGATAGATAACCTATGGCAGCAACAAGTTTGTCTAACTAGTGTGAGTTGGTTTGGCTACTTTCTCTCTCCCTCCCTCTGTTACACACTCACACTGGCCCCTGCTTCTGCCTACTCCCTCCCTGGGGCGAATTCATTTTTATTTTTTATTTATTCCACCTTTATTTAACCAGGAAGCCAGTTGAGAACAAGTTCTCATTTCCAACTGCGACCTGGCCAAGATAAAGCAAAGCAGTGCGATAAAAACAACAACACAGAGTTACATATGGGGTAAAAAAACAAAGTAAAAAAATACAACAGAAAATATATATACAGTGTGTGCAAATGTAGCATGTTCTGGAGGTAAGGCAATAAATAGGCCATAGTGCGAAATAATTACAATTAGTATTAACACTGGAATGATAGATGTGCAAGAGATTATGTGCAAATAGAGATACTGGGATGCAAATGAGCAAAATAAATAACAATATGGTGATGAGGTAGTTGGGTGGGCTAATTTCAGATGGGCTGTGTACAGGTGCAGTGATCGGTAAGGTGCTCTGACAACTGATGCTTAAAGTTAGTGAGGGACGCTTATAAGAAATCCCACTATGCCCGCCGACGAACCATCAAACAGGCAAAGAGTCAATACAGGACTAAGATTGAATCGTACTACACTGGCTTTGACGCTCGTCGGATGTGGCAGGGCTTGAAAACTATTCCAGACTACGAAGGGAAGCACAGCCGCGAGCTGCCCAGTGACACAAGACTTCCAGACGAGCTGAAACACTTCTATGCTCGCTTCGAGGCAAGCAACACTGAAGCATGCATGAGAGCACCAGCTGTTCTGGATGACTACGTGATCACGCACTCCGTAGCCAATGTGAGTAAGACTTTTAAGCAGGTCAACATTCACAAGGCCGCAGGGCCAGACGGATTACCAGGACGTGTACTCCGAGCATGTGCTGACCAACTGGCAAGTGTCTTCACTGACATTTTCAACATGTCCCTGACTGAGTCTGTAATACCAACATGTTTCAAGCAGACCACGATAGTCCCCGTTCCCAACGACACTAAGATAACCTGTCTAAATGACTACCGACCCGTAGCACTGACGTCTGTAGCCATGAAGTGCTTTGAAAGGCTGGTCATGGCTCACATCAACAGCATTATCCCAGAAACCCTAGACCCACTCCAATTTGCATACCGCCCCAACAGATCCACAGATGATGCAATCTCTATTGCACTACACACTGCCCATTCCTACCTGGACAAGAGGAACACCTACGTGAGAATGCTATTCATTGACTACAATTCAGCATTCAACACCATAGTGCCCTCAAAGCTCATCACTAAGCTAAGGATCCTGGGACTAAACACCTCCCTCTGCAACTGGATCCTGGACTTCCTGACGGGCCGCCCCCAGGTATTAAGGGTAGGTAACAACACATCTGCCACGTTGATCTTCAACACGGGGGCCCCTCAGGGGTGCGTGCTCAGTCCCCTCCTGTACTCCCTGTTCACCCATGACTGCATGGCCAGGCATTTTTCCAACACAATCATTAAGTTTGCCGACAACACAACAGTGGTAGGCCTGATCACCGACAACGATGAGACAGCCTATAGGGAGGAGGTCAGAGACCTGGCCGTGTGGTGCCAGGATAACAACCTCTCCCTCGACGTGACCAAGACAAAGGAGATGATTGTGGACTACAGGAAAAAAAAAGAGGACCCATTCTCATCGATGGGGCTGTAGTGGAACAGGTTGAGAGCTTCAAGTTCCTTGGTGTCCACATCACCAACGAACTATCATGGTCCAAACACACAAAGACAGTCGTGAAGAGGGCACGACAAAGCCTATTCCCCCTCAGGAGACTGAAAAGATTTGGCATGGGTCCTCAGATCCTCAAAAAATTATACAGCTGCACCATCGAGAGCATCCTGACTGGTTGCATCACCGCCTGGTATGGCAACTGCTCGGCCTCCGACCGCAAGGCACTACAGAGGGTAGTGCGTACGGCCCAGTACATCACTGGGGCCAAGCTTCCTGCCATCCAGGACCTCTATACCAGGCGGTGTCAGAGGAAGGCCCTCAAAATTGTGAAAGACCCCAGCCACCCTAGTCATAGACTGTTCTCTCTGCTACCGCAAGGCAAGAGGTACCGGAGTGCCAAGTCTAGGTCCAAAATACTTCTCAACAGCTTCTACCCCCAAGCCATAAGACTCCTGAACAGCTAATCATGGCTACCCGGACTATTTGCACTGCCCCCCACCCCATCTTTTTACGCTGCTGCTACTCTGTTAATTATTTATGCATAGTCACTTTAACTCTACCCCCATGTACATATTACCTAAACTACCTCAACTAGCCGGTGCCCCCGCACATTGACTCTGCACCGGTACCCCCCTGTATATAGCCTCCCTAGTGTTCTTTTATTTTACTTCTGCTCTTTTTTTCCTCAACAATTTTTTGTTGTTGTTTTATTTTACTTTTTTATTAAAAAATAAATACATTGTTGGTTAAGGGCTGTAAGTAAGCGTTTCACTGTAATGTCTATACCTGTTGTATTCGGCGCATGTGGCCAATACAATTTTATTATTTGAGATAAGAGTCTCCAGCTTCAGAGATTTTTGCAGTTCGTTCCAGTCATTGGCAGCAGAGAACTGGAAGGAATGTCGGCCAAAGGATGTGTTGGCTTTGGGGATGACCAGTGAGATATACCTGCTGGAGCGCATACTACGGGTGGGTGTTGCTATGGTGACCAATGAGTTAAGATAAGGCAGGGATTTGCCTAGCAGTGATTTATAGATGGCCTGGAGCCAGTTGGTTTGGCAACGAATATGTAGTGAGGACCAGCCAACAAGAGCGTACAGGTCACAGTGGTGGGTAGTATATGGGGCTTTGGTGACAAAACGGATAGCACTGTGATAGACTACATCCAATTTGCTGAGTAGAGTGTTGGAGGCTATTTTGTAAATGACATCGCCGAAGTCAAGGATCGGTAGGATAGTCAGTTTTACGAGGGCATGTTTGGCAGCATGAGTGAAGGAGGCTTTGTTGCGAAATAGGAAGCCGATTCTAGATTTAACTTTGGATTGGAGATGCTTAATGTGAGTCTGGAAGGAGAGTTTACGGTCTAACCAGACACCTAGGTATTTGTACTCTAGGTCAGACCCGTCGAGAGTAGTGATTCTAGTCGGGTGCCAGCAGCGTTCGATTGAAGAGCATGCATTTAGTTTTACTTGTGTTTAAGAGGAGTTGGAGGCTACGGAAGGAGTGTTGTATGGCGTTGAAGCTCGTTTGGAGGTTTGTTAACACAGTGTCCAATGAAGGGCCAGATGTATACAAAATGGTGTCGTCTGCGTAGAGGTGGATCTGAGAATCACCAGCAGCAAGAGTGACATCATTGATATACATGGAGAAAAGAGTCGGCCCAAGAATTGAACCCTGTGGCACCCCCATAGAGACTGCCATAGGTCCAAACAGCAGGCCCTCCGATTTGACACATTGAACTCTATCTGAGAAGTAGTTGGTGAACCAGGCGAGGCAGTCATTTGAGAAACCAAGGCTATTTAGTCTGCCAATAAGAACGCGGTGGTTGACAGAGTCGAAAGCCTTGGCCAGGTCGATGAAGACGGCTGCACAGTACTGTCTATTATCGATCGTGGTTATAATATCGTTTAGGACCTTGAGCGTGGCTGAGGTGCACCCATGACCAGCTCGGAAACCGGATTGCATAGCGGAGAAGGTACGGTGTGATTTGAAATGGTCGGTGATCTGTTTGTTAACTTGGCTTTCAAAAACGTTCGAAAGGCAGGGCAGGATGGATATAGGTCTGTAACAGTTTGGATCTAGAGTGTCACCCCCTTTGAAGAGGGGAATGACCGCGGCAGCTTTCCAATCCCTGGGGATCTCAGACGTTACGAAAGAAAGATAGGTTGAACAGGCTAGTAATAGGGGTTGCGAAATCTTCGGCGGCTAATTTTAGAAAAAGCCCAGATGATTTGTAGGGGTCCAGATTTTGCAGCTCTTTCAGAACATCAGCTGTCTGAATTTGTGTGAAGGAGAAGCAGTGGGGGCATGGGCAAGTTGCAGCGGAGGGTGCAGAGCTGGTAACTGGGGTAGTGGTAGCCAGGTGGAAAGCATGGCCAGCCGTAGCAAAATGCTTGTTGAAATTCTCGATTATTGTAGATTTATCGGTGGTGATAGTGTTTCCTAGCCTCAGTGCAGTGGGCAGCTGGGAGGAGGTGCTCTTATTCTCCATGGACTTTACAGTGTCCCAAAACTTTTTGGAGTTAGTGCTACAGGATGCAAATTTCTGTTTGAAAAAGCTAGCCTTTGCTTTCCTAACTGCTTGTGTATATTGGTTCCTAACTTCCCTGAAAAGTTGCATATCGCGGGGGCTATTCGATGCTAATGCAGTACGCATTTTTGTGCTGGTCAAGGGCAGTCAAATCTGAGGAGAACCAGGGGCTATATCTGTTCTTAGTTCTGAATTTTTTGAATGGGGCATGCTTTTTTAAGATTGAGAGGAAAGCACTTTTAAAGAACAACCAGGCATCCTCTACTGACGGAATGAGATCGATATTCATCCAGGATACCTGGGCCAGGTCAATTAGGAAGGCCTGCTCGCTAAAGTGTTTTAGGGAGCGTTTGACAGTGATGAGGGGTGGTCGTTTGACCGCGGACCCGTTACTTATGCAGGCAATAAGGCAGTGATCGCTGAGATCCTGGTTGAAGACAGCAGAGGTGTATTTAGAGGGTAAGTTAGTCAGGATGATATCTATGAGGGTGCCCATGTTTACGGATTTAGGGTTGTACCTGGTAGGTTCCTTGATAATTTGTGTGAGATTGAGGGCATCTAGTTTGGATTGTAGGATGGCCGGGGTGTTAAGCATATCCCAGTTTAGGTCACCAAGCAGTACGAACTCTGAGGATAGATGGGGGGCAATCAATTCACATATGGTGTTCAGGGCACAGCTGGGGGCTGAGGGGGGTCTGTAGCAAGCGGCAACAGTGAGAGACTTATTTCTGGAAAGGTGGATTTTTAGAAGTAGAAGCTCAAACTGTTTGGGCACAGACCTGGATAGTATGATAGAGCTCTGCAGGCTATCTCTACAGTAGATTGCAACTCCACCCCCTTTGGCAGTTCTATCTAGACGGAAAATGTTGTAGTTGGGGATGGAAATGTCTGAATTTTTGGTGGCCTTCCTAAGCCAGGATTCAGACACTGGTAGGACATCAGGGTTGGTGGAGTGTGCTAACGCAGTGAATAACTCAAACTTAGGGAGGAGGCTTATGATGTTAACATGCAAAAAACCAATGCTTTTACGGTAACAGAAGTCAACAAATGATAGCTCCTGGGGAGTAGGAGTGATACTGGGGGCTGCAGGGCCTGGGTTAACCTCTACATCACCAGAGGAACAGAGGAGGACTAGAATAAGGATACGGCTAAAGGCTTTAAGAACTGGTCTTCTAGTGCGTTGGGTACAGAGAATAAAGCGGGCAGATTTCCGGGCGTTGTAGAATAGATTCAGGGCATCATGTACAGACAAGGATGTGGAAGGATATGAGTACAGTGGAGGTAAACCTAAGCGTTGGGTAACAATGAAAGAGATAGCATCACTGGAGGCACCGATTGAGCCCGTCTCCGCGTGTATGAGGGGGTGGAACAAAGGAACTATTTGAGGCAGTTTGAGAGGGACTTGGGGTTCTACAGTTAAGTTGTATAATAAGAACTAACTGGAACAGCAATAGGCAAGGCATATTGACATGGGAGAGAGGCATAAAGCAATCACAGGTGTTATTTGAGAGAGCTAAGACAACAACTGGCGATTAAAGTTTGGGCTGAGGCTAAACAGATAAACAGGATGGGGTACCGTATAAAGGAACAGTCCAGCAGGCATCAGCTGTGCAGCTGAGTAATCATAATGTCCAGTGAACAGCAATATGTGAGTCCGAGAGCAGTTCGAATTGGTGCTAAAGCACAGCGAGCAGGAAGCACGGCTGTTGTTTGCGTGTGCTAGCAGGCCGGGGCTAGCAGATGGATCTTCGTGGTCATCGCAACGGGAAGCCTATTGAAACCACAGACGATTTGGTTGCAGCTAGCTAGTTGCGATGATCCGGTGTTAAAGGTCCAGTGATTCCGGCAGAAAATCCGGTATGTTCTGAGTCGAAGATCCATCTGCTAGCCCCGGCCCGCTAGCACACGCAAACAACAGCCGTGCTTCCTGCTCGCTGTGCTTTAGCACCAATTCGAACTGCTCTCGGACTCACATATTGCTGTTCACTGGACCTTATGATTACTCAGCTGCACAGCTGATGCCTGCTGCACTGTCTGCACAGCGTGTGCTGTGCAGACAGTGCAGACTGGCCGATAATAGTCCAGGCTAGAGCTGGCTGGTAGGTAGTGCAGGCCACGGACAATGGTGAAAAACCGCTAACGGTGGCTAATAGCAAGTAGCTAGTTAGCTGGCTACTCCCGTCCGGTAGACAGAGAGGTAGATAGCCGGGATAAGGGCCTGGCTCGAGGCTAGCTCAAGGCTAACTGGTGCTTGCTTCGGGGGCGGTGGTGATTAGCCAACAGCAACATCCATTCGGTTGCGGCTAGCTAGTTGCGATCCGGTGTTAATGTCCAGTGATTCAGTTATTCTGGCAGAAAATCTGATGATCTGGGTGAAAACCGCTAACTGTGGCTAATAGCAAGTAACTAGTTAGCTGGCTACTAGTTTCAACTGGAGATTCTAGATAAAAGGTAAGTCAATAATAGAATCCGTTCCACATTGAGTGAGGCGGGTTGCAGGAAAGTATATTTAGTAGAAGGATGAAAAGTGTGATAGGGAAATATGTACGGAAAAAAAAACCAGGCTATTTACACGGACACACACAGAGTACACGACCGCACTGCTACACCAATAAATTGTGAGCTTTTGATTGCTGATAGATATGCCTAGTGCACGGTTCTGACTGTCTGCATGGTGGTCGACCTGCTCATACAGTGAGGGAAAAAAGTATTTGATCCCCTGCTGATTTTGTACGTTTGCCCACAGACAAAGAAATGATCAGTCTATAATTGTAACGGTAGGTTTATTTGAACAGTGAGAGACAGAATAACAAAAAAGAAAAAAGAAAAACGCATGTCAAAAATTTATTTGCATTTTAATGAGGGAAATAAGTATTTGACCCCCTCTCAATCAGAAAGATTTCTGGCTCCCAGGTGTCTTTTATACAGGTAACGAGCTGAGATTAGGAGCACACTCTTAAAGGGAGTGCTCCTAATCTCAGCTTGTTACCTGTATAAAAGACACCTGTCCACAGAAGCAATCAATCAATCAGATTCCAAACTCTCCACCATGGCCAAGACCAAAGAGCTCTCCAAGGATGTCAGGGACAAGATTGTAGACCTACACAAGGCTGGAATGGGCTACAAGATCATCGCCAAGCAGCTTGGTGAGAAGGTGACAACAGTTGGTGCGATTATTCGCAAATGGAAGAAACACAAAAGACCTGTCAATCTCCCTTGGCCTGGGGCTCCATGCAAGATCTCACCTTGTGGAGTTGCAATGATCATGAGAACGGTGAGGAATCAGCCCAGAACTACACGGGAGGATCTTGTCAATGATCTCAAGGCAGCTGGGACCATAGTCACCAAGAAAACAATTGGTAACACACTATGCCGTGAAGGACTGAAATCCTGCTGCGCCCGCAAGGTCCCCATGCTCAAGAAAGCACATATACAGGGCCGTATGAAGTTTGCCAATGAACATCTGAATGATTCAGAGGAGAACTGGGTGAAAGTGTTGTGGTCAGATGAGACCAAAATCGAGCTCTTTGGCATCAACTCAACTCGCCGTGTTTGGAGGCGGAGGAATGCTGCATATGACCCCAAGAACACCATCCCCACCGTCAAACATGGAGGTGGAAACATTATGCTTTGGGGGTGTTTTTCTGCTAAGGGGACAGGACAACTTCACCGCATCAAAGGGACGATGGACGGGGTCATGTACCGTCAAATCTTGGGTGAGAAACTCCTTCCCTCAGCCAGGGCATTGAAAATGGGTCGTGGATGGGTATTCCAGCATGACAATGACCCAAAACACACGGCCAAGGCAACAAAGGAGTGGCTCAAGAAGAAGCACATTAAGGTATTGGAGTGGCCTAGCCAGTCTCCAGACCTTAATCCCATAGAAGATCTGTGGAGGGAGCTGAAGGTTTGAGTTGCCAAACGTCAGCCTCGAAACCTTAATGACTTGGAGAAGATCTGCAAAGAGGAGTGGAACAAGATCCCTCCTGAGATGTGTGCAAACCTGGTGGCCAACTACAAGAAACGTCTGACCTCTGTGATTGCCAACAAGGGTTTTGCCACCAAGTACTAAGTCATGTTTTGCAGAGGGGTCAAATACTTATTTCCCTCATTAAAATGCAAATCAATTTATAACATTTTTCACATGCGTTTTTCTGGATTTTTTTGTTATTATTCTGTCTCTCACTGTTCAAATAAACCTACCATTAAAATTATAGACTGATCATGTCTTTGTCAGTGGGCAAACATACAAAATCAGCAGGGGATCAAATACTTTTCCCCTCACTGTACCTCCCCTCTCTCTCGGTCCCTCGCTAGCTCGCTATGAATGATGCGAGTGTTCTCGGAAGTACGGCAAGTAATCAGTCTCTTCCGTTCCAAAACTTTTGAATCTCAGGAGTCTATTCTCAGCGGAATCGAATCTTGACACTCTGAAATGGGAGTCGACATCGGGAGTCGACGTGCAAGGAGTCGAGGAATCAATTATTTTGGAGTCGACTCTCCACCACTACGTCATGGTCGACTCTCCACCACTACGTCATGGTCGACTCTCCACCACTACGTCATAGTCGACTCTCCACCACTACGTCATGGTCGACTCTCCACCACTACGTCATGGTCGACTCTCCACCACTACGTCATAGTCGACTCTCCACCACGACGTCATAGTCGACTCTCCACCACGACGTCATGGTCGACTCTCCACCACTACGTCATAGTCGACTCTCCACCACTACGTCATAGTCGACTCTCCACCACGACGTCATGGTCGACTCTCCACCACGACGTCATGGTCGACTCTCCACCACTACGTCATAGTCGACTCTCCACCACGACGTCATGGTCGACTCTCCACCACTACGTCATAGTCGTTAACAGTTGGAAAATGGCAGAGAAAGGCCAGCGACAGCAGCCAAGTCCTGTATGACAATACTTTGATAAGTTAAATGAGAAAGAAACGCAAACTTTGTGAGATGGATTGACGGTATTTTATGTTTTTTTTAGTAATAAAAGTTCTAAAATCGAATCAAATAATTTTTTATCTACATTTGCTTCATGAGTAGTGCGTGACCCTACGGTCGCAACACATACATTCTAACTGATTTCAAATGGGACTTCCCCCATTCTGATTCTTTTATACTGTTCAATTCAACCTAAACATTTTTGCAGCACTGTCAGCAATTTCCTGCACTCATTTGAGATCATTTCCACACTGTCACAAAGGGCTGCACGACATGGCCAAACAATCCAGGACTTATTTTTAACCAAATGTTGCAATTGCGATTTGACTTGCAATTTAGAGCAAAACACTTGGGTGAACTGTTGGAATCATGGAAATAGAATGATTATTCTAATTCTGTAGTTAGAATATAATAGTGGACACTTTTGAATACAGTGTTGTTTGACATGGCAACGAATTAAAATGCCAGGGAGGAGTTATGGTAACAGGGTAGGAACCAAAGTGTTGATGAGTGTTTCCTAGGGAACGCTATAATCTTCGGCTATATAGTCCCGTGTGGTTCACTTGGTAGAGCATGGCGCTTGCAACGCCAGGGTTGTGGGTTCGTTTCCCACGGGGGGCCAGTATGAAAACATGTATGCACTCGCTAACTGTAAGTCGCTCTGGATAAGAGCGTCTGTTAAATGACTAAAATGTAAACAGACTGGCGAGGAGAGGAGAGGAGAGAGACCTACCTGTTGCAGGTGAGGAAGTGCTGGAACACGTCACATTTGGACAGGACCGGGTGGCTGGTCATGTGAGTCATCCACCATATCAAGCCCTTCCTCCGTTTAGAGATGAAGTCCTCCTCAAACCGCCCCGCCGCCTGCTTCTCTGGGATGTGGGGCACCGAGATGACAGGGAACTTCTCCACCAGCCGGGCATAGAGCCAGTCAAAGTGTTTATACCTCCTGTTTACCTGCGTCTGTGTGTGGGTGGGCGTCAGCTTGTAGGCAATGTAACTCTTCATTCCTTTGAACTTGGTCTGCTTGGTGGGGTCGTCGATGGTACAGGCGAAGGGGTACGGGTTTTCCTGCCATTCTGGGCCGTACTGCCCCATTATAACACATATCTTATCCCCATCTTTTACAAACCCAGCTGCCTCACCTAACACAAACGCTTCCCCACCTGATTTCACAAATGTTGAAAACCTATTGAGGTTCCTACTGACCGTGGCAGAGCTCTTGGCTTGTTGAGCGTTGCCACCTCTGGACACAGAAGATGTTGACAGGCTGTATGTAGACGGTCCGTTGCCGTCAAAGTCCCCCTGGTTACCACCCCCAACAACGCCGGGCTCGTCCGCCACCGTCGAGCTGTCATCCCAGTCTTCATCCCAGTCGTCATCGCTGCCCTGGCTGGCTTGGTAACCGTGCTGCGACGGCTGTGCTGGGGCAGGCGGTGGTAACGCTGTAAACCCAGACGATGTTGCTGATGTTTTGGACAAGTTTTCAATTAGATTTTGGATTTTATAAGAGGTGTCCCCGAAACCTCCGGTTGAACTATTGGCGTATCGGGATCCCTGGTAAGTATCCTCTGATGTGCCGCTGTCGTTAAACGTGGACGCGGTATCGTTCTTCAGGATCTCGACGTAGGACGCGGGGAAGAGTCCTCTCTCGCCTTTGCCGTTGGACCCTTCTAGCCATCCTTCAATGTCCTGTTCGCTGTACAAACTCACTATTTCATTTTCCTTTACCGATATCTCCCCTGGGTTTTCGGAATTGAAGTTGTATAAAGCCCTCGCCTTGAGCGCCATAGTTCAACAAATTACTGGAGTACCTAGCGCCCAACAAAATATCCAGCGAACTCTAGCGGGCGGGCTAGCCTATACAAACTCCACTGTCTCTACTAAGTTGTGAAGGCACACTGCTTGAAAACTGGCTCCTTAAATGTCCCTTCTTCAAGCGACCTACCTCGCAATCCAGTTGTCTTTTGCTACTGTAAAAAAAAAAAAAATTGCGATAAAATCCCGTTATTTCGTCCAACTTTTACGCCATTTAAAATGTAAGCGGCTAGTTGTAGTGGTGGCTGCGTCCTCCTGCCTCTCTCTCACACAACACCCACACGTAACCAGTCTGAATAATCGAGGGTGGAGCTAGGGGGGGGGGGGATGAACAATCTAACAGGCAACACCAATCAAACACTGACCGCTTTAGTTGATGGGTGTGGAATTGGAAGTGGTGTGAGATTTGATTGATTCTTGAAAATATACATTTATAGATGGTATCAGAATCCTACTGTATTTATAATAGCTTGTACATATCCTTAAAAAAATAATAATCAAAACGTAACATGGATGTAAACAATGTAAACAATCTGTAACAATGTAACATTTGATAACAATATTTATTTTTCTAGCACATTTGTCCCTTCAGGTCTCTTCCTTCAACAGAACAATTTCTAAACAATCTCATAACCATTTGTACGGTAAAAACAACATCATCACTGATACTGAAAGCCTCATGCCTAACATTCCCATTCTAGTCATAGATATCATAATGCCAGGTGGCCCTCAATGAGACCTCAAAACAGTGGTTGTCTGTCCTGTTTGTTTATCTATTTCGGATAAGAGCTATGATTTCAGAGAGGGACTTGAAGTGGGCTAGTTGTGCTACGTGTGCCAGTTCTCAATGACTGGGGTGGAACTTCCTCTGTCCATTTACTAAATTAAATATACACTTAACCATCACACTTCATATTTGTTCAAATGAAACGCATATTATTTTAATTGAGGTGAGAGGAGCTGAAGTAACATTTAAAGCGAGGAGGAACACTTTAAAAAACCTATTTTAAGAAAATAGATTTTAAATATATAATTACTGCTGTTAAATAATTCAATAACGTCAGCACCAACAGCTTTTTATAGCAAATTAGTATCAGATAGAAATGTAACAATTACAGTGTTTAGAGAAATATTTGAAAATTAACTTCACACAAAAATAACAGACACAATTAATAAATCAATCACAATCAATCACTCATGTTAGTGGTACTGTAGCAGCTGATGTGTAATTTAACTCACATTCTTACCTAATCAATACAGTAATAATCAATAGTAAATAATCAATAGGGGTCCTCCTCCTCACTGGGTTGTATCCTAACAGGTGTTCTCTGTTTGGATTCCACCACCAGTATCCCATCATGACATAGGAGAGCCCTCAGATCCCCCGCCCGCTGCAGTTTCTCAGGCAGTGTGTGCTGGCGGGTGAAGCTGCGGGTAACAAACCCATGTTCATCCATTCTGGCTCCATGCTGAGCCTTGATCAAGAGCCAGCCCTCAAACACCTGAATCATGACATCCTCAGGTCTGAACTGGGACACGTCCAGAAGCACCTGGTAAACAGGCTCAGTCCGCTGGGGCTGGGTTGTGGTAGTACCGTCAGAGGCCCCTTCTAATTTCACTACCCCAGGGCCTCACCCCTGGGTCGGGGAAGGCAGGCCCGGGCAGGGCGAACAGGTCATGGTCCTCCACACAGTCGTCCAATTCCCTTCCTTGGAACAGGGCCTGGTGACGGACGGGGCTGTTCACCCAGTGGGTTATGGACACTCCCTCCATGGTTCTGCCTGCCTCTCAGTCCATGTCCCAGAAAGCCTCTTGTGTTGCTGTGTGGCAGAGGGGAGTGAGCTTCACAGTCGCTCAAATTAAATTTACATTTTACATTTTCGTCATTTAGCAGACGCTCTTATCCAGAGCGACTTACAGTTAGTGAATGCATACATATATATATATATATATTTTTTTTCATACTGGCCCCCAGTGGGAAACAAACCCACATCCCTGCCGGCCAAACCCTCCCCTACCTTGGACGACGCTGGACCAATTGTGCGCCGCCCCATGGGTCTCCCGGTCGCGGCCGGCTGCGACAGAGCCTGGACTCGAACCAGGATCTCTAGTGGCACAGCTAGCACTGCGATGCAGTGCCTTAGACCACTGCGCCACCCGGAAAGAAAAGAAAGTCGCTATGGAGCAAACTGAATATGAGAAGATATCCAGCAACTCTTGGTAGGACAGGGGAGGTTTGCTTCCAAAGTAAATCTTCTATTGTTAAAACCATCTGCATCCCAGTGCTAGTCAGTCTTCTATTGTTGCCATGGCAAAGCAGAGGATTGAGATTGGCGGTCTGTGATCGTGTCGTCTCTCAGCCTCTCAGTCCGAAAACCTCTTGTGTTGCTGTGGCAGAGTCACTGAGCTTGACAGTCGGTCAGATGACATCAAGGCAGGCAGGCCTATATTTAGGACGGCCTGTGATTGGCCCGTGGTTGCTCTACCTATGTTGCTGTGGCAGGGCAGAGGAGTGAGCTTGGCGGACAGTCAGTTGAAATCATTGCAAACTTATCTATATTAAGGACAGCCGGTGTTCCCGGTGCGGGGCGGGGGCCAGGAGGTGGGGGCCAGGAGGTGGGGGCATGGCGGTGGGGGCCTGGCGGTGGGGGCCTGGGGGTGGGGGCCAGGAGGTGGGGGCCTGGCGGTGGAGTTCTGGGGGTGGGTCTCAAGTCCTAATAGTGGTGGGAAGGGATCAGACCTGGGTTCAAATTGCTATTTAAAATGTTTCACTTTCATTTGCTTTAGCCTGCCTGGAGTATCAGATGGGTTTGCACTTTTGCAACAATTTTTTTTGGTTCCACTGACCAGGGAAGCTCAATCAAGCCCAGCTAAAGTATTTGCAATCATTTCAAATAGTATTTGAACTCAGGTCTGGACCTGGTGGTGATATGAGAGGGCTGTTTTTAGAGCTGGCAGATATGCAGCAGGAGATAAGATTGCATATGGACACAGGGCCGGGGAATCCCCATAGAGATACAATATGATGATCTCATTCTGTGGGAATCCCTCGGTCCGCTTGTCATGATGACACCTGCGTGCTCAGTCCCCTCCTGTACTCCCTGTTCACTCATGACTGCATGGCCAGGCACAATTCCAACACAATCATTAAGTTTGCCGATGACACAACATTGGTAGGCCTGATCACCGACAACGACGAGACAGCCTATAGGGAGGAGGTCAGAGACCTGGCCGTGTGGTGCCAGGATAACAACCTCTCCCTCAACGTGACCAAGACAAAGGAGATGATTGTGGACTACAGGAAAAAAAAGAGGTCTGAGCACGCCCCCATTCTCATCGACGGGGCTGTAGTGGAACAGGTTGAGAGCTTCAAGTTCCTTGGTGTCCACATCACCAACAAACTAACATGGTCCAAGCACACCAAGACAGTTGTGAAGAGGGCACGACAAAGCCTATTCCCCCTAAGGAGACTGAAAAGATTTGGCATGGGTCCTCAGATCCTCAAAAGGTTCTACAGCTGCACCATCGAGAGCATCCTGACTGGTTGCATCACCGCCTGGTATGGCAACTGCTTGGCCTCCGACCGTAAGGCACTACAGAGGGTAGTGCGTACGGCCCAGTACAACACTGGGGCCAAGCTTCCTGCCATCCAGGACCTCTATACCAGGCGGTGTCAGAGGAAGGCCCTAAAAATGGTTAAAGACTCCAGCCACCCTAGTCATAGACTGTTCTCTCTGCTACCGCACGGTAAGCAGTACCGGAGCGCCAAGTCTAGGTCCATGAGGCTTCTAAACAACTTCTACCCCCAAGCCATAAGACTCCTGAACATCTAATCAAATGGCTACCCAGACTATTTGCATTGCCCCCCCCCCCCCACACTGCTCCAGAGTCCAATGGCGGCGAGCTTTACACAACTCCAGCAGACGCTTGGCATTGCTCATGGTGATCTTAGGCTTGTATGTGGCTGCTCGGCCATGGAAACCCATTTCATGAAGCTCCAGAGTAACAGTTATTGTGCTGACGTTGCTTCCAGAGGCAGTTTGGAACTCGGTAGTGAGTGTTGCAACCGAGGACAGTCTTTACACGCTACGTGCTTCAGCATTCGGCGGTCCCGTTCTGTGATCTTCTGTGGCCTACCACTTCGCGGCTGAGCCGTTGTTGCTCCTAGACGTTTCCACTTCACAATAACAGCACTTACAGTTGACCGGGGCATCTCTAGCTGGGCAGAAATTTGACAAAC
This sequence comes from Coregonus clupeaformis, assembly GCF_020615455.1. Lineage (NCBI taxonomy): Eukaryota > Metazoa > Chordata > Actinopteri > Salmoniformes > Salmonidae > Coregonus > Coregonus clupeaformis. Next base: position 22,462,616 of record NC_059207.1, read on the forward strand.
TAACTTGTTGGAAAGGTGGCATCCTATGACGGTGCCATGTTGAAAGTCACTGAGCTCTTTAGTACAGGCCATTCTACTGCCAATGTTTGTCTATGGAGATTGCATGACTGTGTGCTCGATTTTATACACTTGTCAGCAACAGGCCGAATCCACTCATTTGAAAGGGTGTCCACATACTTTTATATAAATAGTTTATGTAACTTTAAAATACAGAAATATGGCCAGTATGATGCATTTTGCTTCAGTAGAAGCAGCAGCAGTAGCAGTAGTAGTAGTAGTAGTAGCAGTAGTAGTAGTAGTAGTAGTAGTAGGTAGTAGTAGTAGTAGTAGTAGTAGTAGTAGTAGTAGTAGTAGTAGCAGTAGCAGTAGTAGTAGTAGCAGTAGTAGTAGTGGTAGTAGTAGCAGTAGTAGTATTAGTAGTATTAGTAGCAGTAGTAGTAGTAGTATTAGTAGTATTAGTAGCAGTAGTAGTATTAGCAGTAGTAGAAGCAGTTGTAGTAATAGTAGTAGTAGTAATAGTATTAGCAGTAGATTTTTGCTCTAGCAGTAGTAGTAGTAGTAGTAGTAATAGTAGTAATAGTAACAGTAGTAGTAGCAACAGCAGTAGCAGAATAGTAGTAGTAGTGTTAGTAGCAGTATTAGTAGCAGTATTATTAGTAGTAGTGGTAGTAGCAGCAATTGTAGTAGTAGTAGTAGCAGTAGTAGTAGTAGTAGAAGCAGCAATAGTAGCAGTAGTAGTAGTAGTAGTAGTAGTAGTAGTAGTAGTAGTAGTAGTAGTAGTAGTAGTAGTAGTAGTAGTAGTAGTAGTAGTAGTAGTAGTAGTAGTAGCAGCAGTAGTAGTGGTTAGAGAAAAATTACGTATTTACCTGATTTGTTTGATATTAATAGTTATCAATTACATACTTAACAAAGAGAAATACATTTCTGTTCTACTAATGCTGTGTTTTGGTAAAGGGATGGTCTCCACAGTAGCTCCCTGCACCTAATCTGGGCGTACGGCCACTAGAGATAGCTTGAGCTAAACCCCTCATTGTTTCTAATCATTCTTGCATCTGGGAAACTAAGCCGGGCTGGGGGTTAAAACAACACAAGGTGGAGATAGCCATAGGATGAACCCAAGGTGGCTTATGATGCCACCTGATCTGCATGGGAGGGGTGGAACCAGCCGTGACTATGCATTTTAGATCTACTATATGAAGATCTCTGCAGTTTCTGTATGCGTGAGCGATCGGCCCAACACTCAAGACTGTTGGGTCGACCAGACTCACTTACTACCTAATTAATACGTTTTGAATGAAGTAATATCCTGACTGGTGATTGACCTTGTCTTTCCTCATTATTGATTAGAATTTCCACGACATAGTAATAGTAGCAATAGCAGTAGCAGTAGTTGTAGTAGCAGCAGCAGTAGTACTAGTAGTAGTACTAGTAGTAGTACTAGTAGTACTACTACTAGTAGTAGTAGTAGTAGTAGTAGTAGTGAAAATAGTAGCAGTAGTAATAGCAGTAGTAGCAGTAGTAGAGCTCAGTATAAAAGGGGCAGTAGTAGAGCTCAGTATAACAGGGTCAGTAGTAGAGCTCAGTATAACAGGGTCAGTAGTAGAGCTCAGTATAACAGGGTCAGTAGTAGAGCTCAGTATAACAGGGTCAGTAGTAGAGCTCAGTATAACAGGGTCAGTAGTAGAGCTCAGTATAACAGGGTCAGTTGTAGAGCTCAGTATAACAGGGTCAGTAGTAGAGCTCAGTATAACAGGGTCAGTAGTAGAGCTCAGTATAACAGGGTCAGTAGTAGAGCTCAGTATAACAGGGTCAGTATGAGGACTCAGTATAACAGGGTCAGTAGTAGAGCTCAGTATAACAGGGTCAGTAGTAGAGCTCAGTATAACAGGGTCAGTAGGGGGACTCAGTATAACAGGGTCAGTGGTAGAGCTCAGTATAACAGGGAAAGTGGTAGAGCTCAGTATAACAGGGTCAGTAGTAGTGCTCAGTATAACAGGGTCAGTAGTAGAGCTCAGTATAACAGGGTCAGTAGTAGAGCTCAGTATAACAGGGTCAGTGGTAGAGCTCAGTATAACAGGGTCAGTGTGGGGACTCAGTATAACAGGGTCAGTAGTAGAGCTCAGTATAACAGGGTCAGTAGTAGAGCTCAGTATAACAGGGTCAGTAGTAGAGCTCAGTATAACAGGGTCAGTAGTAGAGCTCAGTATAACAGGGTCAGTAGTAGAGCTCAGTATAACAGGGTCAGTATGGGGACTCAGTATAACAGGGTCAGTAGGAGAGCTCAGTATAACAGGGTCAGTAGTAGAGCTCAGTATAACAGGGTCAGTAGTAGAGCTCAGTATAACAGGGTCAGTAGTAGAGCTCAGTATAACAGGGTCAGTATGAGGACTCAGTATAACAGGGTCAGTAGTAGAGCTCAGTATAACAGGGTCAGTAGTAGAGCTCAGTATAACAGGGTCAGTAGGGGGACTCAGTATAACAGGGTCAGTGGTAGAGCTCAGTATAACAGGGAAAGTGGTAGAGCTCAGTATAACAGGGTCAGTAGTAGTGCTCAGTATAACAGGGTCAGTAGTAGAGCTCAGTATAACAGGGTCAGTAGTAGAGCTCAGTATAACAGGGTCAGTATGGGGACTCAGTATAACAGGGTCAGTAGGAGAGCTCAGTATAACAGGGTCAGTAGTAGAGCTCAGTATAAAAGGGTCAGTAGTAGAGCTCAGTATAACAGGGTCAGTAGTAGAGCTCAGTATAACAGGGTCAGTATGGGGACTTAGTATAACAGGGTCAGTAGTAGAGCTCAGTATAACAGGGTCAGTAGTAGAGCTCAGTATAACAGGGTCAGTAGTAGAGCTCAGTATAACAGGGTCAGTATGAGGACTCAGTATAACAGGGTCAGTAGTAGAGCTCAGTATAACAGGGTCAGTAGTAGAGCTCAGTATAACAGGGTCAGTAGGGGGACTCAGTATAACAGGGTCAGTGGTAGAGCTCAGTATAACAGGGAAAGTGGTAGAGCTCAGTATAACAGGGTCAGTAGTAGTGCTCAGTATAACAGGGTCAGTAGTAGAGCTCAGTATAACAGGGTCAGTAGTAGAGCTCAGTATAACAGGGTCAGTGGTAGAGCTCAGTATAACAGGGTCAGTGTGGGGACTCAGTATAACAGGGTCAGTAGTAGAGCTCAGTATAACAGGGTCAGTAGTAGAGCTCAGTATAACAGGGTCAGTAGTAGAGCTCAATATAACAGGGTCAGTAGTAGAGCTCAGTATAACAGGGTCAGTAGTAGAGCTCAGTATAACAGGGTCAGTATGGGGACTCAGTATAACAGGGTCAGTAGTAGAGCTCAGTATAACAGGGTCAGTAGTAGAGCTCAGTATAACAGGGTCAGTAGTAGAGCTCAGTATAACAGGGTCAGTAGTAGAGCTCAGTATATCAGGGTCAGTAGTAGAGCTCAGTATAACAGGGTCAGTAGTAGAGCTCAGTATAACGGGGTCAGTAATAGAGCTCAGTATAACAGGGTCAGTAGTAGAGCTCAGTATAACAGGGTCAGTAGTAGAGCTCAGTATAACAGGGTCAGTAGTAGAGCTCAGTATAACAGGGTCAGTATGGGGACTCAGTATAACAGGGTCAGTAGTAGAGCTCAGTATAACAGGGTCAGTAGTAGAGCTCAGTATAACAGGGTCAGTAGTAGAGCTCAGTATAACAAGGTCAGTATGGGGACTCAGTATAACAGGGTCAGTCGCTGTGTTGCCTAGTGGCTGTGTTGCCTAGTCGCTGTGTTGCCTAGTGGCTGTGTTGCCTAGTCGCTGTGCTGCCTAGTGGCTGTGTTGCCTAGTCGCTGTGTTGCCTAGTGGCTGTGTTGCCTAGTGGCTGTGTTGCCTAGTCGCTGTGTTGCCTAGTCGCTGTGTTGCCTAGTCGCTGTGTTGCCTAGTGGCTGTGTTGCCTAGTCGCTGTGTTGCCTAGTGGCTGTGTTGCCTAGTCGTTGTGTTGCCTAGTGGCTGTGTTGCCTAGTCGCTGTGTTGCCTAGTGGCTGTGTTGCCTAGTGGCTGTGTTGCCTAGTCGCTGTGTTGCCTAGTCGCTGTGTTGCCTAGTCGCTGTGTTGCCTAGTCGCTGTGATGCCTAGTCGCTGTGTTGCCTAGTGGCTGTGTTGCCTAGTCGCTGTGTTGCCTAGTGGCTGTGTTGCCTAGTCGCTGTGTTGCCTAGTGGCTGTGTTGCCTAGTGGCTGTGTTGCCTAGTCGCTGTGTTGCCTAGTGGCTGTGTTGCCTAGTGGCTGTGTTGCCTAGTCGCTGTGTTGCCTAGTCGCTGTGTTGCCTAGTGGCTGTGTTGCCTAGTGGCTGTGTTGCCTAGTCACTGTGTTGCCTAGTCGCTGTGTTGCCTAGTCACTGTGTTGCCTAGTGGCTGTGTTGCCTAGTGGCTGTGTTGCCTAGTGGCTGTGTTGCCTAGTCGCTGTGTTGCCTAGTGGCTGTGTTGCCTAGTGGCTGTGTTGCCTAGTGGCTGTGTTGCCTAGTCGCTGTGTTGCCTAGTCACTGTGTCGCATAGTCGCTGTGTTGCCTAGTGGCTGTGTTGCCTAGTCACTGTGTTGCATAGTGGCTGTGTTGCCTAGTGGCTGTGTTGCCTAGTCGCTGTGTTGCCTAGTGGCTGTGTTGCCTAGTGGCTGTGTTGCCTAGTGGCTGTGTTGCCTAGTCGCTGTGTTGCCTAGTGGCTGTGTTGCCTAGTCGCTGTGTTGCCTAGTCACTGTGTTGCCTAGTGGCTGTGTTGCCTAGTCGCTGTGTTGCCTAGTGGCTGTGTTGCCTAGTGGCTGTGTTGCCTAGTCGCTGTGTTGCCTAGTGGCTGTGTTGCCTAGTCGCTGTGTTGCCTAGTGGCTGTGTTGCCTAGTCGCTGTGTTGCCTAGTCGCTGTGTTGCCTAGTCGCTGTGTTGCCTAGTGGCTGTGTTGCCTAGTCGCTGTGTTGCCTAGTGGCTGTGTTGCCTAGTGGCTGTGTTGCCTAGTGGCTGTGTTGCCTAGTCGCTGTGTTGCCTAGTGGGTGTGTTGCCTAGTCGCTGTGTTGCCTAGTCGCTGTGTTGCCTAGTCGCTGTGTTGCCTAGTGGCTGTGTTGCCTAGTGGCTGTGTTGCCTAGTGGCTGTGTTGCCTAGTCGCTGTGTTGCCTAGTCGCTGTGTTGCCTAGTCGCTGTGTTGCCTAGTGGCTGTGTTGCCTAGTGACTGTGTTGCCTAGTCGCTGTGTTGCCTAGTGGCTGTGTTGCCTAGTGGCTGTGTTGCCTAGTCACTGTGTTGCCTAGTCGCTGTGTTGCCTAGTCGCTGTGTTGCCTAGTGGCTGTGTTGCCTAGTGGCTGTGTTGCCTAGTCGCTGTGTTGCCTAGTGGCTGTGTTGCCTAGTGGCTGTGTTGCCTAGTGGCTGTGTTGCCTAGTCGCTGTGTTGCCTAGTCGCTGTGTTGCATAGTCGCTGTGTTGCCTAGTGGCTGTGTTGCCTAGTCACTGTGTTGCATAGTGGCTGTGTTGCCTAGTGGCTGTGTTGCCTAGTCGCTGTGTTGCCTAGTGGCTGTGTTGCCTAGTGGCTGTGTTGCCTAGTCGCTGTGTTGCCTAGTGGCTGTGTTGCCTAGTCGCTGTGTTGCCTAGTGGCTGTGTTGCCTAGTCGCTGTGTTGCCTAGTCGCTGTGTTGCCTAGTCGCTGTGTTGCCTTGTGGCTGTTTGCCTAGTCGCTGTGTTGCCTAGTGGCTGTGTTGCCTAGTGGCTGTGTTGCCTAGTGGCTGTGTTGCCTAGTCGCTGTGTTGCCTAGTGGCTGTGTTGCCTAGTGGCTGTGTTGCCTAGTCGCTGTGTTGCCTAGTGGCTGTGTTGCCTAGTCGCTGTGTTGCCTAGTGGCTGTGTTGCCTAGTCACTGAGTTGCCTAGTCGCTGTGTTGCCTAGTCGCTGTGTTGCCTAGTCGCTGTGTTGCCTAGTGGCTGTGTTGCCTAGTCGCTGTGTTGCCTAGTCGCTGTGTTGCCTAGTGGCTGTGTTGCCTAGTCGCTGTGTTGCCTAGTCGCTGTGTTGCCTAGTCGCTGTGTTGCCTAGTGGCTGTGTTGCCTAGTGGCTGTGTTGCCTAGTGGCTGTGTTGCCTAGTCACTGAGTTGCCTAGTGGCTGTGTTGCCTAGTCGCTGTGTTGCCTAGTGGCTGTGTTGCCTAGTCGCTGAGTTGCCTAGTCGCTGTGTTGCCTAGTCGCTGTGTTGCCTAGTCGCTGTGTTGCCTAGTCGCTGTGTTGCCTAGTCGCTGTGTTGCCTAGTCGCTGTGTTGCCTAGTCGCTGTGTTGCCTAGTCGCTGTGTTGCCTAGTCGCTGTGTTGCCTAGTCGCTGTGTTGCCTAGTGGCTGTGTTGCCTAGTCACTGTGTTGCCTAGTCGCTGTGTTGCCTAGTCGCTGTGTTGCCTAGTCGCTGTGTTGCCTAGTCGCTGTGTTGCCTAGTGGCTGTGTTGCCTAGTCACTGTGTTGCCTAGTCGCTGTGTTGCCTAGTCGCTGTGTTGCCTAGTGGCTGTGTTGCCTAGTGGCTGTGTTGCCTAGTCGCTGTGTTGCCTAGTGGCTGTGTTGTCTAGTCGCTGTGTTGCCTAGTCGCTGTGTTGCCTAGTCGCTGTGTTGCCTAGTCGCTGTGTTGCCTAGTGGCTGTGTTGCCTAGTGGCTGTGTTGCCTAGTGGCTGTGTTGCCTAGTCACTGAGTTGCCTAGTGGCTGTGTTGCCTAGTCACTGTGTTGCCTAGTGGCTGTGTTGCCTAGTCACTGAGTTGCCTAGTCACTGTGTTGCCTAGTCGCTGTGTTGCCTAGTCGCTGTGTTGCCTAGTGGCTGTGTTGCCTAGTCACTGTGTTGCCTAGTCGCTGTGTTGCCTAGTCGCTGTGTTGCCTAGTCGCTGTGTTGCCTAGTCGCTGTGTTGCCTAGTCGCTGTGTTGCCTAGTGGCTGTGTTGCCTAGTGGCTGTGTTGCCTAGTCGCTGTGTTGCCTAGTGGCTGTGTTGCCTAGTCGCTGTGTTGCCTAGTGGCTGTGTTGCCTAGTCGCTGTGTTGCCTAGTGGCTGTGTTGCCTAGTCGCTGTGTTGCCTAGTGGCTGTGTTGCCTAGTCGCTGTGTTGCCTAGTGGCTGTGTTGCCTAGTCACTGTGTTGCCTAGTGGCTGTGTTGCCTAGTCGCTGTGTTGCCTAGTCGGTGTGTTGCCTAGTCGCTGTGTTGCCTAGTGGCTGTGTTGCCTAGTCGCTGTGTTGCCTAGTCGCTGTGTTGCCTAGTCGCTGTGTTGCCTAGTGGCTGTGTTGCCTAGTCGCTGTGTTGCCTAGTCACTGTGTTGCCTAGTGGCTGTGTTGCCTAGTGGCTGTGTTGCCTAGTGGCTGTGTTGCCTAGTCGCTGTGTTGCCTAGTGGCTGTGTTGCCTAGTGGCTGTGTTGCCTAGTGGCTGTGTTGCCTAGTCGCTGTGTTGCCTAGTGGCTGTGTTGCCTAGTCGCTGTGTTGCCTAGTGGCTGTGTTGCCTAGTCACTGAGTTGCCTAGTCACTGTGTTGCCTAGTCGCTGTGTTGCCTAGTCGCTGTGTTGCCTAGTCGCTGTGTTGCCTAGTCGCTGTGTTGCCTAGTCGCTGTGTTGCCTAGTCGCTGTGTTGCCTAGTGGCTGTGTTGCCTAGTCGCTGTGTTGCCTAGTCGCTGTGTTGCCTAGTCGCTGTGTTGCCTAGTCGCTGTGTTGCCTAGTCGCTGTGTTGCCTAGTGGCTGTGTTGCCTAGTCACTGAGTTGCCTAGTCGCTGTGTTGCCTAGTGGCTGTGTTGCCTAGTGGCTGTGTTGCCTAGTGGCTGTGTTGCCTAGTGGCTGTGTTGCCTAGTCACTGTGTTGCCTAGTGGCTGTGTTGCCTAGTGGCTGTGTTGCCTAGTCACTGAGTTGCCTAGTGGCTGTGTTGCCTAGTCGCTGTGTTGCCTAGTGGCTGTGTTGCCTAGTCACTGTGTTGCCTAGTGACTGTGTTGCCTAGTCGCTGTGTTGCCTAGTCGCTGTGTTGCCTAGTGGCTGTGTTGCCTAGTCACTGTGTTGCCTAGTCGCTGTGTTGCCTAGTCACTGTGTTGCCTAGTCACTGTGTTGCCTAGTGGCTGTGTTGCCTAGTGGCTGTGTTGCCTAGTCGCTGTATTGCCTAGTGGCTGTTTTGCCTAGTGGCTGTGTTGCCTAGTGGCTGTGTTGCCTAGTCGCTGTGTTGCCTAGTCACTGTGTTGCATAGTCGCTGTGTTGCCTAGTGGCTGTGTTGCCTAGTCACTGTGTTGCATAGTGGCTGTGTTGCCTAGTGGCTGTGTTGCCTAGTCGCTGTGTTGCCTAGTGGCTGTGTTGCCTAGTGGCTGTGTTGCCTAGTCGCTGTGTTGCCTAGTGGCTGTGTTGCCTAGTCGCTGTGTTGCCTAGTGGCTGTGTTGCCTAGTCGCTGTGTTGCCTAGTCGCTGTGTTGCCTAGTCGCTGTGTTGCCTAGTGGCTGTTTGCCTAGTCGCTGTGTTGCCTAGTGGCTGTGTTGCCTAGTGGCTGTTTGCCTAGTGGCTGTTTGCCTAGTCGCTGTGTTGCCTAGTGGCTGTGTTGCCTAGTGACTGTGTTGCCTAGTCGCTGTGTTGCCTAGTCGCTGTGTTGCCTAGTCGCTGTGTTGCCTAGTCGCTGTGTTGCCTAGTGGCTGTGTTGCCTAGTGGCTGTGTTGCCTAGTGGCTGTGTTGCCTAGTCGCTGAGTTGCCTAGTGGCTGTGTTGCCTAGTCGCTGTGTTGCCTAGTGGCTGTGTTGCCTAGTCACTGAGTTGCCTAGTCACTGTGTTGCCTAGTCGCTGTGTTGCCTAGTCGCTGTGTTGCCTAGTGGCTGTGTTGCCTAGTCACTGTGTTGCCTAGTGGCTGTGTTGCCTAGTGGCTGTGTTGCCTAGTGGCTGTGTTGCCTAGTCGCTGTGTTGCCTAGTGGCTGTGTTGCCTAGTCACTGTGTTGCCTAGTCGCTGTGTTGCCTAGTCGCTGTGTTGCCTAGTCGCTGTGTTGCCTAGTCGCTGTGTTGCCTAGTGGCTGTGTTGCCTAGTCACTGAGTTGCCTAGTCGCTGTGTTGCCTAGTGGCTGTGTTGCCTAGTGGCTGTGTTGCCTAGTGGCTGTGTTGCCTAGTGGCTGTGTTGCCTAGTCACTGTGTTGCCTAGTGGCTGTGTTGCCTAGTGGCTGTGTTGCCTAGTCACTGAGTTGCCTAGTGGCTGTGTTGCCTAGTCGCTGTGTTGCCTAGTGGCTGTGTTGCCTAGTCACTGAGTTGCCTAGTCACTGTGTTGCCTAGTCGCTGTGTTGCCTAGTCGCTGTGTTGCCTAGTGGCTGTGTTGCCTAGTCACTGTGTTGCCTAGTCGCTGTGTTGCCTAGTCGCTGTGTTGCCTAGTCGCTGTGTTGCCTAGTGGCTGTGTTGCCTAGTGACTGTGTTGCCTAGTCGCTGTGTTGCCTAGTCGCTGTGTTGCCTAGTGGCTGTGTTGCCTAGTCACTGTGTTGCCTAGTCGCTGTGTTGCCTAGTCGCTGTGTTGCCTAGTGGCTGTGTTGCCTAGTGGCTGTGTTGCCTAGTCACTGAGTTGCCTAGTCACTGTGTTGCCTAGTCGCTGTGTTGCCTAGTCGCTGTGTTGCCTAGTGGCTGTGTTGCCTAGTCACTGTGTTGCCTAGTCGCTGTGTTGCCTAGTGGCTGTGTTGCCTAGTCGCTGTGTTGCCTAGTCGCTGTGTTGCCTAGTGGCTGTGTTGCCTAGTGACTGTGTTGCCTAGTGGCTGTGTTGCCTAGTCGCTGTGTTGCCTAGTGGCTGTGTTGCCTAGTCGCTGTGTTGCCTAGTCGCTGTGTTGCCTAGTCGCTGTGTTGCCTAGTGGCTGTGTTGCCTAGTGGCTGTGTTGCCTAGTGGCTGTGTTGCCTAGTCGCTGTGTTGCCTAGTGGCTGTGTTGCCTAGTGGCTGTGTTGCCTAGTGGCTGTGTTGCCTAGTCGCTGTGTTGCCTAGTCGCTGTGTTGCATAGTCGCTGTGTTGCCTAGTGGCTGTGTTGCCTAGTCACTGTGTTGCATAGTGGCTGTGTTGCCTAGTGGCTGTGTTGCCTAGTCGCTGTGTTGCCTAGTGGCTGTGTTGCCTAGTGTCTGTGTTGCCTAGTCGCTGTGTTGCCTAGTGGCTGTGTTGCCTAGTCGCTGTGTTGCCTAGTGGCTGTGTTGCCTAGTCGCTGTGTTGCCTAGTCGCTGTGTTGCCTAGTCGCTGTGTTGCCTAGTGGCTGTGTTGCCTAGTCGCTGTGTTGCCTAGTGGCTGTGTTGCCTAGTGGCTGTTTGCCTAGTGGCTGTTTGCCTAGTCGCTGTGTTGCCTAGTGGCTGTGTTGCCTAGTGACTGTGTTGCCTAGTTGCTGTGTTCCCTAGTCGCTGTGTTGCCTAGTCGCTGTGTTGCCTAGTCGCTGTGTTGCCTAGTGGCTGTGTTGCCTAGTGGCTGTGTTGCCTAGTGGCTGTGTTGCCTAGTCACTGAGTTGCCTAGTGGCTGTGTTGCCTAGTCGCTGTGTTGCCTAGTGGCTGTGTTGCCTAGTGGCTGTGTTGCCTAGTCACTGTGTTGCCTAGTCGCTGTGTTGCCTAGTCGCTGTGTTGCCTAGTCGCTGTGTTGCCTAGTCGCTGTGTTGCCTAGTCGCTGTGTTGCCTAGTGGCTGTGTTGCCTAGTGGCTGTGTTGCCTAGTCGCTGTGTTGCCTAGTCGCTGTGTTGCCTAGTGGCTGTGTTGCCTAGTGGCTGTGTTGCCTAGTCGCTGTGTTGCCTAGTCGCTGTGTTGCCTAGTCGCTGTGTTGCCTAGTCGCTGTGTTGCCTAGTGGCTGTGTTGCCTAGTGGCTGTGTTGCCTAGTGGCTGTGTTGCCTAGTCACTGAGTTGCCTAGTGGCTGTGTTGCCTAGTCGCTGTGTTGCCTAGTGGCTGTGTTGCCTAGTGGCTGTGTTGCCTAGTCGCTGTGTTGCCTAGTCGCTGTGTTGCCTAGTCGCTGTGTTGCCTAGTCGCTGTGTTGCCTAGTGGCTGTGTTGCCTAGTCGCTGTGTTGCCTAGTGGCTGTGTTGCCTAGTGGCTGTGTTGCCTAGTCGCTGTGTTGCCTAGTGGCTGTGTTGCCTAGTCGCTGTGTTGCCTAGTGGCTGTGTTGCCTAGTCGCTGTGTTGCCTAGTCGCTGTGTTGCCTAGTCGCTGTGTTGCCTAGTCGCTGTGTTGCCTAGTCGCTGTGTTGCCTAGTGGCTGTGTTGCCTAGTGGCTGTGTTGCCTAGTGGCTGTGTTGCCTAGTGGCTGTGTTGCCTAGTCGCTGTGTTGCCTAGTGGCTGTGTTGCCTAGTCGCTGTGTTGCCTAGTCGCTGTGTTGCCTAGTCGCTGTGTTGCCTAGTGGCTGTTTGCCTAGTCGCTGTGTTGCCTAGTGGCTGTGTTGCCTAGTGGCTGTGTTGCCTAGTGGCTGTGTTGCCTAGTCGCTGTGTTGCCTAGTCGCTGTGTTGCCTAGTCGCTGTGTTGCCTAGTGGCTGTGTTGCCTAGTCGCTGTGTTGCCTAGTCGCTGTGTTGCCTAGTCGCTGTGTTGCCTAGTGGCTGTGTTGCCTAGTCACTGTGTTGCCTAGTGGCTGTGTTGCCTAGTGGCTGTGTTGCCTAGTGGCTGTGTTGCCTAGTCGCTGTGTTGCCTAGTGGCTGTGTTGCCTAGTGGCTGTGTTGCCTAGTGGCTGTGTTGCCTAGTGGCTGTGTTGCTTAGTCGCTGTGTTGCATAGTCGCTGTGTTGCCCTAGTGGCTGTGTTGCCTAGTCACTGTGTTGCCTAGTGGCTGTGTTGCCTAGTGGCTGTGTTGCCTAGTCGCTGTGTTGCCTAGTGGCTGTGTTGCCTAGTGGCTGTGTTGCCTAGTCGCTGTGTTGCCTAGTCGCTGTGTTGCCTAGTGGCTGTGTTGCCTAGTGGCTGTGTTGCCTAGTCGCTGTGTTGCCTAGTGGCTGTGTTGCCTAGTCGCTGTGTTGCCTAGTGGCTGTGTTGCCTAGTCGCTGTGTTGCCTAGTCGCTGTGTTGCCTAGTCGCTGTGTTGCCTAGTGGCTGTGTTGCCTAGTCGCTGTGTTGCCTAGTGGCTGTGTTGCCTAGTGGCTGTGTTGCCTAGTGGCTGTTTGCCTAGTCAGCTGTGTTGCCTAGTGGCTGTGTTGCCTAGTGACTGTGTTGCCTAGTGGCTGTGTTGCCTAGTCGCTGTGTTGCCTAGTCGCTGTGTTGCCTAGTCGCTGTGTTGCCTAGTGGCTGTGTTGCCTAGTGGCTGTGTTGCCTAGTGGCTGTGTTGCCTAGTCGCTGTGTTGCCTAGTCGCTGTGTTGCCTAGTGGCTGTGTTGCCTAGTCGCTGTGTTGCCTAGTGGCTGTGTTGCCTAGTCGCTGTGTTGCCTAGTGGCTGTGTTGCCTAGTGGCTGTGTTGCCTAGTGGCTGTGTTGCCTAGTCGCTGTGTTGCCTAGTGGCTGTGTTGCCTAGTCGCTGTGTTGCCTAGTGGCTGTGTTGCCTAGTCACTGTGTTGCCTAGTCGCTGTGTTGCCTAGTCGCTGTGTTGCCTAGTGGCTGTGTTGCCTAGTCGCTGTGTTGCCTAGTGGCTGTGTTGCCTAGTGGCTGTGTTGCCTAGTGGCTGTGTTGCCTAGTGGCTGTGTTGCCTAGTCGCTGTGTTGCCTAGTGGCTGTGTTGCCTAGTGGCTGTGTTGCCTAGTGGCTGTGTTGCCTAGTCGCTGTGTTGCCTAGTCGCTGTGTTGCCTAGTCGCTGTGTTGCCTAGTGGCTGTGTTGCCTAGTCGCTGTGTTGCCTAGTGGCTGTGTTGCCTAGTGGCTGTGTTGCCTAGTCGCTGTGTTGCCTAGTGGCTGTGTTGCCTAGTGGCTGTGTTGCCTAGTCGCTGTGTTGCCTAGTGGCTGTGTTGCCTAGTCGCTGTGTTGCCTAGTGGCTGTGTTGCCTAGTCGCTGTGTTGCCTAGTCGCTGTGTTGCCTAGTCGCTGTGTTGCCTAGTCGCTGTGTTGCCTAGTGGCTGTGTTGCCTAGTGGCTGTGTTGCCTAGTCGCTGTGTTGCCTAGTGGCTGTGTTGCCTAGTCGCTGTGTTGCCTAGTGGCTGTGTTGCCTAGTCGCTGTGTTGCCTAGTCGCTGTGTTGCCTAGTCGCTGTGTTGCCTAGTGGCTGTGTTGCCTAGTCGCTGTGTTGCCTAGTGGCTGTGTTGCCTAGTGACTGTGTTGCCTAGTGGCTGTGTTGCCTAGTCGCTGTGTTGCCTAGTCGGTGTGTTGCCTAGTCGCTGTGTTGCCTAGTGGCTGTGTTGCCTAGTCGCTGTGTTGCCTAGTCGCTGTGTTGCCTAGTCGCTGTGTTGCCTAGTGGCTGTGTTGCCTAGTCACTGTGTTGCCTAGTGGCTGTGTTGCCTAGTGGCTGTGTTGCCTAGTGGCTGTGTTGCCTAGTCGCTGTGTTGCCTAGTGGCTGTGTTGCCTAGTGGCTGTGTTGCCTAGTGGCTGTGTTGCCTAGTCGCTGTGTTGCCTAGTCGCTGTGTTGCCTAGTCGCTGTGTTGCCTAGTGGCTGTGTTGCCTAGTCACTGTGTTGCCTAGTGGCTGTGTTGCCTAGTGGCTGTGTTGCCTAGTCGCTGTGTTGCCTAGTGGCTGTGTTGCCTAGTGGCTGTGTTGCCTAGTCGCTGTGTTGCCTAGTCGCTGTGTTGCCTAGTGGCTGTGTTGCCTAGTGGCTGTGTTGCCTAGTCGCTGTGTTGCCTAGTGGCTGTGTTGCCTAGTCGCTGTGTTGCCTAGTCGCTGTGTTGCCTAGTGGCTGTGTTGCCTAGTCACTGTGTTGCCTAGTGGCTGTGTTGCCTAGTGGCTGTGTTGCCTAGTGGCTGTGTTGCCTAGTGGCTGTGTTGCCTAGTCGCTGTGTTGCCTAGTGGCTGTGTTGCCTAGTGGCTGTGTTGCCTAGTGGCTGTGTTGCCTAGTCGCTGTGTTGCCTAGTCACTGTGTTGCATAGTCGCTGTGTTGCCTAGTGGCTGTGTTGCCTAGTCACTGTGTTGCATAGTGGCTGTGTTGCCTAGTGGCTGTGTTGCCTAGTCGCTGTGTTGCCTAGTGGCTGTGTTGCCTAGTGGCTGTGTTGCCTAGTCGCTGTGTTGCCTAGTGGCTGTGTTGCCTAGTCGCTGTGTTGCCTAGTGGCTGTGTTGCCTAGTCACTGTGTTGCCTAGTCGCTGTGTTGCCTAGTCGCTGTGTTGCCTAGTGGCTGTGTTGCCTAGTCGCTGTGTTGCCTAGTGGCTGTGTTGCCTAGTGGCTGTGTTGCCTAGTGGCTGTGTTGCCTAGTCGCTGTGTTGCCTAGTGGCTGTGTTGCCTAGTGACTGTGTTGCCTAGTTGCTGTGTTGCCTAGTCGCTGTGTTGCCTAGTCGCTGTGTTGCCTAGTCGCTGTGTTGCCTAGTGGCTGTGTTGCCTAGTGGCTGTGTTGCCTAGTGGCTGTGTTGCCTAGTCACTGAGTTGCCTAGTGGCTGTGTTGCCTAGTCAGCTGTGTTGCCTAGTGGCTGTGTTGCCTAGTCGCTGTGTTGCCTAGTCGCTGTGTTGCCTAGTCGCTGTGTTGCCTAGTCGCTGTGTTGCCTAGTCGCTGTGTTGCCTAGTGGCTGTGTTGCCTAGTCGCTGTGTTGCCTAGTGGCTGTGTTGCCTAGTGGCTGTGTTGCCTAGTCGCTGTGTTGCCTAGTGGCTGTGTTGCCTAGTGGCTGTGTTGCCTAGTGGCTGTGTTGCCTAGTCGCTGTGTTGCCTAGTCGCTGTGTTGCCTAGTGGCTGTGTTGCCTAGTCGCTGTGTTGCCTAGTGGCTGTGTTGCCTAGTGGCTGTGTTGCCTAGTGGCTGTGTTGCCTAGTCGCTGTGTTGCCTAGTGGCTGTGTTGCCTAGTCGCTGTGTTGCCTAGTGGCTGTGTTGCCTAGTGGCTGTGTTGCCTAGTCGCTGTGTTGCCTAGTCGCTGTGTTGCCTAGTGGCTGTTTGCCTAGTCGCTGTGTTGCCTAGTGGCTGTGTTGCCTAGTGACTGTGTTGCCTAGTGGCTGTGTTGCCTAGTCGCTGTGTTGCCTAGTCGCTGTGTTGCCTAGTCGCTGTGTTGCCTAGTGGCTGTGTTGCCTAGTCGCTGTGTTGCCTAGTCGCTGTGTTGCCTAGTGGCTGTGTTGCCTAGTGGCTGTGTTGCCTAGTCGCTGTGTTGCCTAGTGGCTGTGTTGCCTAGTGGCTGTGTTGCCTAGTCGCTGTGTTGCCTAGTCGCTGTGTTGCCTAGTGGCTGTGTTGCCTAGTGGCTGTGTTGCCTAGTCGCTGTGTTGCCTAGTGGCTGTGTTGCCTAGTCGCTGTGTTGCCTAGTGGCTGTGTTGCCTAGTCGCTGTGTTGCCTAGTCGCTGTGTTGCCTAGTCGCTGTGTTGCCTAGTGGCTGTGTTGCCTAGTCGCTGTGTTGCCTAGTGGCTGTGTTGCCTAGTGGCTGTGTTGCCTAGTGGCTGTGTTGCCTAGTGGCTGTGTTGCCTAGTCGGTGTGTTGCCTAGTCGCTGTGTTGCCTAGTGGCTGTGTTGCCTAGTCGCTGTGTTGCCTAGTCGCTGTGTTGCCTAGTCGCTGTGTTGCCTAGTGGCTGTGTTGCCTAGTGGCTGTGTTGCCTAGTCGCTGTGTTGCCTAGTCGCTGTGTTGCCTAGTAGCTGTGTTGCCTAGTGGCTGTGTTGCCTAGTGACTGTGTTGCCTAGTCGCTGTGTTGCCTAGTCGCTGTGTTGCCTAGTGGCTGTGTTGCCTAGTCACTGTGTTGCCTAGTGGCTGTGTTGCCTAGTCACTGTGTTGCCTAGTGGCTGTGTTGCCTAGTGGCTGTGTTGCCTAGTGGCTGTGTTGCCTAGTGGCTGTGTTGCCTAGTGGCTGTGTTGCCTAGTGGCTGTGTTGCCTAGTCGCTGTGTTGCCTAGTCACTGTGTTGCATAGTCGCTGTGTTGCCTAGTGGCTGTGTTGCCTAGTCACTGTGTTGCATAGTGGCTGTGTTGCCTAGTGGCTGTGTTGCCTAGTCGCTGTGTTGCCTAGTGGCTGTGTTGCCTAGTGGCTGTGTTGCCTAGTCGCTGTGTTGCCTAGTGGCTGTGTTGCCTAGTCGCTGTGTTGCCTAGTGGCTGTGTTGCCTAGTCGCTGTGTTGCCTAGTCGCTGTGTTGCCTAGTCGCTGTGTTGCCTAGTGGCTGTTTGCCTAGTCGCTGTGTTGCCTAGTGGCTGTGTTGCCTAGTGGCTGTTTGCCTAGTGGCTGTTTGCCTAGTCGCTGTGTTGCCTAGTGGCTGTGTTGCCTAGTGGCTGTGTTGCCTAGTCGCTGTGTTGCCTAGTGGCTGTGTTGCCTAGTCGCTGTGTTGCCTAGTCGCTGTGTTGCCTAGTGGCTGTGTTGCCTAGTGGCTGTGTTGCCTAGTGGCTGTGTTGCCTAGTCGCTGAGTTGCCTAGTGGCTGTGTTGCCTAGTCGCTGTGTTGCCTAGTGGCTGTGTTGCCTAGTCGCTGAGTTGCCTAGTCACTGTGTTGCCTAGTCGCTGTGTTGCCTAGTCGCTGTGTTGCCTAGTGGCTGTGTTGCCTAGTCACTGTGTTGCCTAGTGGCTGTGTTGCCTAGTGGCTGTGTTGCCTAGTGGCTGTGTTGCCTAGTGGCCGTGTTGCCTAGTCGCTGTGTTGCCTAGTCGCTGTGTTGCCTAGTCGCTGTGTTGCCTAGTTGCCTAGTCGCTGTGTTGCCTAGTGGCTGTGTTGCCTAGTCGCTGTGTTGCCTAGTCGCTGTGTTGCCTAGTCGCTGTGTTGCCTAGTGGCTGTGTTGCCTAGTGGCTGTGTTGCCTAGTGGCTGTGTTGCCTAGTGGCTGTGTTGCCTAGTCACTGTGTTGCCTAGTGGCTGTGTTGCCTAGTCGCTGTGTTGCCTAGTGGCTGTGTTGCCTAGTCACTGAGTTGCCTAGTCACTGTGTTGCCTAGTCGCTGTGTTGCCTAGTCGCTGTGTTGCCTAGTGGCTGTGTTGCCTAGTCGCTGTGTTGCCTAGTGGCTGTGTTGCCTAGTCGCTGTGTTGCCTAGTCGCTGTGTTGCCTAGTCGCTGTGTTGCCTAGTGGCTGTGTTGCCTAGTCGCTGTGTTGCCTAGTCGCTGTGTTGCCTAGTCGCTGTGTTGCCTAGTCGCTGTGTTGCCTAGTCGCTGTGTTGCCTAGTGGCTGTGTTGCCTAGTCACTGTGTTGCCTAGTCGCTGTGTTGCCTAGTGGCTGTGTTGCCTAGTCGCTGTGTTGCCTAGTCGCTGTGTTGCCTAGTCGCTGTGTTGCCTAGTGGCTGTGTTGCCTAGTGGCTGTGTTGCCTAGTGGCTGTGTTGCCTAGTCGCTGTGTTGCCTAGTGGCTGTGTTGCCTAGTCGCTGTGTTGCCTAGTGGCTGTGTTGCCTAGTCGCTGTGTTGCCTAGTCGCTGTGTTGCCTAGTCGCTGTGTTGCCTAGTGGCTGTGTTGCCTAGTCGCTGTGTTGCCTAGTGGCTGTGTTGCCTAGTGGCTGTGTTGCCTAGTCGCTGTGTTGCCTAGTGGCTGTGTTGCCTAGTCGCTGTGTTGCCTAGTCGCTGTGTTGCCTAGTGGCTGTGTTGCCTAGTGGCTGTGTTGCCTAGTCGCTGTGTTGCCTAGTGGCTGTGTTGCCTAGTGACTGTGTTGCCTAGTGGCTGTGTTGCCTAGTCGCTGTGTTGCCTAGTCGCTGTGTTGCCTAGTGGCTGTGTTGCCTAGTGGCTGTGTTGCCTAGTCGCTGTGTTGCCTAGTCGCTGTGTTGCCTAGTGGCTGTGTTGCCTAGTGGCTGTGTTGCCTAGTGGCTGTGTTGCCTAGTCGCTGTGTTGCCTAGTGGCTGTGTTGCCTAGTCGCTGTGTTGCCTAGTGGCTGTGTTGCCTAGTGGCTGTGTTGCCTAGTCGGCTGTGTTGCCTAGTGGCTGTGTTGCCTAGTCGCTGTGTTGCCTAGTGGCTGTGTTGCCTAGTCACTGTGTTGCCTAGTGGCTGTGTTGCCTAGTGGCTGTGTTGCCTAGTGGCTGTGTTGCCTAGTGGCTGTGTTGCCTAGTCGCTGTGTTGCCTAGTCGCTGTGTTGCCTAGTCGCTGTGTTGCCTAGTCGCTGTGTTGCCTAGTCGACTGTGTTGCCTAGTGGCTGTGTTGCCTAGTGGCTGTGTTGCCTAGTGGCTGTGTTGCCTAGTCGCTGTGTTGCCTAGTCGCTGTGTTGCCTAGTGGCTGTGTTGCCTAGTGGCTGTGTTGCCTAGTCGCTGTGTTGCCTAGTGGCTGTGTTGCCTAGTGGCTGTGTTGCCTAGTGGCTGTGTTGCCTAGTCGCTGTGTTGCCTAGTCGGTGTGTTGCCTAGTCGCTGTGTTGCCTAGTGGCTGTGTTGCCTAGTCGCTGTGTTGCCTAGTCGCTGTGTTGCCTAGTGGCTGTGTTGCCTAGTGGCTGTGTTGCCTAGTCGCTGTGTTGCCTAGTGGCTGTGTTGCCTAGTGTGCTGTGTTGCCTAGTCGCTGTGTTGCCTAGTGGCTGTGTTGCCTAGTCGCTGTGTTGCCTAGTGGCTGTGTTGCCTAGTGACTGTGTTGCCTAGTCGCTGTGTTGCCTAGTGGCTGTGTTGCCTAGTGACTGTGTTGCCTAGTGGCTGTGTTGCCTAGTCGCTGTGTTGCCTAGTCGGTGTGTTGCCTAGTCGCTGTGTTGCCTAGTGGCTGTGTTGCCTAGTCACTGTGTTGCCTAGTCGCTGTGTTGCCTAGTCACTGTGTTGCCTAGTGGCTGTGTTGCCTAGTGGCTGTGTTGCCTAGTGGCTGTGTTGCCTAGTCGCTGTGTTGCCTAGTGGCTGTGTTGCCTAGTCGCTGTGTTGCCTAGTGGCTGTGTTGCCTAGTCGCTGTGTTGCCTAGTCGCTGTGTTGCCTAGTCGCTGTGTTGCCTAGTGGCTGTGTTGCCTAGTCGCTGTGTTGCCTAGTGGCTGTGTTGCCTAGTCACTGTGTTGCCTAGTCGCTGTGTTGCCTAGTCGCTGTGTTGCCTAGTGGCTGTGTTGCCTAGTCACTGTGTTGCCTAGTCGCTGTGTTGCCTAGTCACTGTGTTGCCTAGTGGCTGTGTTGCCTAGTGGCTGTGTTGCCTAGTGGCTGTGTTGCCTAGTGGCTGTGTTGCCTAGTGGCTGTGTTGCCTAGTGGCTGTGTTGCCTAGTCGCTGTGTTGCCTAGTCACTGTGTTGCATAGTCGCTGTGTTGCCTAGTGGCTGTGTTGCCTAGTCACTGTGTTGCATAGTGGCTGTGTTGCCTAGTGGCTGTGTTGCCTAGTCGCTGTGTTGCCTAGTGGCTGTGTTGCCTAGTGGCTGTGTTGCCTAGTCGCTGTGTTGCCTAGTGGCTGTGTTGCCCTAGTCGCTGTGTTGCCTAGTGGCTGTGTTGCCTAGTCGCTGTGTTGCCTAGTCGCTGTGTTGCCTAGTCGCTGTGTTGCCTAGTGGCTGTTTGCCTAGTCGCTGTGTTGCCTAGTGGCTGTGTTGCCTAGTGGCTGTTTGCCTAGTGGCTGTTTGCCTAGTCGCTGTGTTGCCTAGTGGCTGTGTTGCCTAGTGACTGTGTTGCCTAGTGGCTGTGTTGCCTAGTCGCTGTGTTGCCTAGTCGCTGTGTTGCCTAGTCGCTGTGTTGCCTAGTGGCTGTGTTGCCTAGTGGCTGTGTTGCCTAGTGGCTGTGTTGCCTAGTCACTGAGTTGCCTAGTGGCTGTGTTGCCTAGTGGCTGTGTTGCCTAGTGGCTGTGTTGCCTAGTCACTGAGTTGCCTAGTGGCTGTGTTTCCTAGTCGCTGTGTTGCCTAGTCACTGTGTTGCCTAGTCGCTGTGTTGCCTAGTCGCTGTGTTGCCTAGTGGCTGTGTTGCCTAGTGACTGTGTTGCCTCTGTGTTGCCTAGTGGCTGTGTTGCCTAGTGGCTGTGTTGCCTAGTGGCTGTGTTGCCTAGTCGCTGTGTTGCCTAGTGGCTGTGTTGCCTAGTCGCTGTGTTGCCTAGTCGGCTGTGTTGCCTAGTGGCTGTGTTGCCTAGTGGCTGTGTTGCCTAGTCGCTGTGTTGCCTAGTGGCTGTGTTGCCTAGTCGCTGTGTTGCCTAGTGGCTGTGTTGCCTAGTCGCTGTGTTGCCTAGTCGCTGTGTTGCCTAGTGGCTGTGTTGCCTAGTGGCTGTGTTGCCTAGTGGCTGTGTTGCCTAGTCACTGAGTTGCCTAGTGGCTGTGTTGCCTAGTCGCTGTGTTGCCTAGTGGCTGTGTTGCCTAGTCACTGAGTTGCCTAGTCACTGTGTTGCCTAGTCGCTGTGTTGCCTAGTCGCTGTGTTGCCTAGTCGCTGTGTTGCCTAGTCGCTGTGTTGCCTAGTGGCTGTGTTGCCTAGTCGCTGTGTTGCCTAGTCGCTGTGTTGCCTAGTCGCTGTGTTGCCTAGTGGCTGTGTTGCCTAGTCGCTGTGTTGCCTAGTCGCTGTGTTGCCTAGTCGCTGTGTTGCCAGTCGCTGTGTTGCCTAGTCGCTGTGTTGCCTAGTGGCTGTGTTGCCTAGTCGCTGTGTTGCCTAGTCGCTGTGTTGCCTAGTGGCTGTGTTGCCTAGTCGCTGTGTTGCCTAGTCGCTGTGTTGCCTAGTCGCTGTGTTGCCTAGTGGCTGTGTTGCCTAGTGGCTGTGTTGCCTAGTGGCTGTGTTGCCTAGTCGCTGTGTTGCCTAGTGGCTGTGTTGCCTAGTCGCTGTGTTGCCTAGTGGCTGTGTTGCCTAGTCGCTGTGTTGCCCTAGTCGCTGTGTTGCCTAGTCGCTGTGTTGCCTAGTCGCTGTGTTGCCTAGTCGCTGTGTTGCCTAGTGGCTGTGTTGCCTAGTGGCTGTGTTGCCTAGTCGCTGTGTTGCCTAGTGGCTGTGTTGCCTAGTCGCTGTGTTGCCTAGTCGCTGTGTTGCCTAGTGGCTGTGTTGCCTAGTGGCTGTTTGCCTAGTCGCTGTGTTGCCTAGTGGCTGTGTTGCCTAGTGGCTGTGTTGCCTAGTGGCTGTGTTGCCTAGTCGCTGTGTTGCCTAGTGGGTGTGTTGCCTAGTCGCTGTGTTGCCTAGTGGCTGTGTTGCCTAGTCGCTGTGTTGCCTAGTCGCTGTGTTGCCTAGTCGCTGTGTTGCCTAGTGGCTGTGTTTGCCTAGTGGCTGTGTTGCCTAGTCACTGTGTTGCCTAGTGGCTGTGTTGCCTAGTCGCTGTGTTGCCTAGTCGCTGTGTTGCCTAGTCGCTGTGTTGCCTAGTGGCTGTGTTGCCTAGTGGCTGTGTTGCCTAGTCGCTGTGTTGCCTAGTGGCTGTGTTGCCTAGTCGCTGTGTTGCCTAGTGGCTGTGTTGCCTAGTCGCTGTGTTGCCTAGTCGCTGTGTTGCCTAGTCGCTGTGTTGCCTAGTGGCTGTGTTGCCTAGTCGCTGTGTTGCCTAGTGGCTGTGTTGCCTAGTGACTGTGTTGCCTAGTGGCTGTGTTGCCTAGTCGCTGTGTTGCCTAGTCGGTGTGTTGCCTAGTCGCTGTGTTGCCTAGTGGCTGTGTTGCCTAGTCGCTGTGTTGCCTAGTCGCTGTGTTGCCTAGTGGCTGTGTTGCCTAGTGGCTGTGTTGCCTAGTCGCTGTGTTGCCTAGTGGCTGTGTTGCCTAGTGGCTGTGTTGCCTAGTCGCTGTGTTGCCTAGTGGCTGTGTTGCCTAGTCGCTGTGTTGCCTAGTGGCTGTGTTGCCTAGTGGCTGTGTTGCCTAGTGGCTGTGTTGCCTAGTCGCTGTGTTGCCTAGTGGCTGTGTTGCCTAGTCGCTGTGTTGCCTAGTCGCTGTGTTGCCTAGTCGCTGTGTTGCCTAGTCGCTGTGTTGCCTAGTGGCTGTGTTGCCTAGTGGCTGTGTTGCCTAGTGGCTGTGTTGCCTAGTCACTGTGTTGCCTAGTGGCTGTGTTGCCTAGTCGCTGTGTTGCCTAGTGGCTGTGTTGCCTAGTCGCTGTGTTGCCTAGTCACTGTGTTGCCTAGTCGCTGTGTTGCCTAGTCGCTGTGTTGCCTAGTGGCTGTGTTGCCTAGTCGCTGTGTTGCCTAGTGGCTGTGTTGCCTAGTCGCTGTGTTGCCTAGTCGCTGTGTTGCCTAGTCGCTGTGTTGCCTAGTGGCTGTGTTGCCTAGTCACTGTGTTGCCTAGTCGCTGTGTTGCCTAGTCGCTGTGTTGCCCTAGTGGCTGTGTTGCCTAGTCGCTGTGTTGCCTAGTGGCTGTGTTGCCTAGTCACTGTGTTGCCTAGTGGCTGTGTTGCCTAGTGGCTGTGTTGCCTAGTCGCTGTGTTGCCTAGTCGCTGTGTTGCCTAGTCGCTGTGTTGCCTAGTGGCTGTGTTGCCTAGTGGCTGTGTTGCCTAGTGGCTGTGTTGCCTAGTCGCTGTGTTGCCTAGTGGCTGTGTTGCCTAGTCGCTGTGTTGCCTAGTGGCTGTGTTGCCTAGTCGCTGTGTTGCCTAGTCGCTGTGTTGCCTAGTCGCTGTGTTGCCTAGTGGCTGTGTTGCCTAGTCGCTGTGTTGCCTAGTGGCTGTGTTGCCTAGTGGCTGTGTTGCCTAGTCACTGAGTTGCCTAGTGGCTGTGTTGCCTAGTCGCTGTGTTGCCTAGTGGCTGTGTTGCCTAGTGGCTGTGTTGCCTAGTGGCTGTTTGCCTAGTCGCTGTGTTGCCTAGTGGCTGTGTTGCCTAGTGACTGTGTTGCCTAGTTGCTGTGTTGCCTAGTCGCTGTGTTGCCTAGTCGCTGTGTTGCCTAGTCGCTGTGTTGCCTAGTGGCTGTGTTGCCTAGTCGCTGTGTTGCCTAGTGGCTGTGTTGCCTAGTCGCTGTGTTGCCTAGTGGCTGTGTTGCCTAGTGGCTGTGTTGCCTAGTCACTGTGTTGCCTAGTCGCTGTGTTGCCTAGTCGCTGTGTTGCCTAGTCGCTGTGTTGCCTAGTGGCTGTGTTGCCTAGTGGCTGTGTTGCCTAGTCGCTGTGTTGCCTAGTGGCTGTGTTGCCTAGTCGCTGTGTTGCCTAGTGGCTGTGTTGCCTAGTCGCTGTGTTGCCTAGTCGCTGTGTTGCCTAGTCGCTGTGTTGCCTAGTCGCTGTGTTGCCTAGTCGCTGTGTTGCCTAGTGGCTGTGTTGCCTAGTGGCTGTGTTGCCTAGTGGCTGTGTTGCCTAGTCGCTGTGTTGCCTAGTGGCTGTGTTGCCTAGTGGCTGTGTTGCCTAGTTGCTGTGTTGCCTAGTCGCTGTGTTGCCTAGTCGCTGTGTTGCCTAGTGGCTGTGTTGCCTAGTGGCTGTGTTGCCTAGTGACTGTGTTGCCTAGTCAGCTGTGTTGCCTAGTCGCTGTGTTGCCTAGTGGCTGTGTTGCCTAGTGGCTGTGTTGCCTAGTCGCTGTGTTGCCTAGTGGCTGTGTTGCCTAGTCGCTGTGTTGCCTAGTCGCTGTGTTGCCTAGTCGCTGTGTTGCCTAGTGGCTGTGTTGCCTAGTGGCTGTGTTGCCTAGTGGCTGTGTTGCCTAGTCGCTGTGTTGCCTAGTGGCTGTGTTGCCTAGTGGCTGTGTTGCCTAGTGGCTGTGTTGCCTAGTCGCTGTGTTGCCTAGTCGCTGTGTTGCATAGTCGCTGTGTTGCCTAGTGGCTGTGTTGCCTAGTCGCTGTGTTGCTAGTGGCTGTGTTGCCTAGTGGCTGTGTTGCCTAGTCGCTGTGTTGCCTAGTGGCTGTGTTGCCTAGTGGCTGTGTTGCCTAGTTGCTGTGTTGCCTAGTGGCTGTGTTGCCTAGTCGCTGTGTTGCCTAGTGGCTGTGTTGCCTAGTCGCTGTGTTGCCTAGTCGCTGTGTTGCCTAGTCGCTGTGTTGCCTAGTGGCTGTTTGCCTAGTCGCTGTGTTGCCTAGTGGCTGTGTTGCCTAGTGGCTGTTTGCCTAGTGGCTGTTTGCCTAGTCGCTGTGTTGCCTAGTGGCTGTGTTGCCTAGTGGCTGTGTTGCCTAGTGGCTGTGTTGCCTAGTCGCTGTGTTGCCTAGTCGCTGTGTTGCCTAGTCGCTGTGTTGCCTAGTGGCTGTGTTGCCTAGTGGCTGTGTTGCCTAGTGGCTGTGTTGCCTAGTCACTGAGTTGCCTAGTGGCTGTGTTGCCTAGTCGCTGTGTTGCCTAGTGGCTGTGTTGCCTAGTCACTGTGTTGCCTAGTTGCTGTGTTGCCTAGTCGCTGTGTTGCCTAGTCGCTGTGTTGCCTAGTCGCTGTGTTGCCTAGTGGCTGTGTTGCCTAGTGGCTGTGTTGCCTAGTGGCTGTGTTGCCTAGTCGCTGTGTTGCCTAGTGGCTGTGTTGCCTAGTCGCTGTGTTGCCTAGTGGCTGTGTTGCCTAGTGGCTGTGTTGCCTAGTGGCTGTGTTGCCTAGTGGCTGTGTTGCCTAGTGGCTGTGTTGCCTAGTGGCTGTGTTGCCTAGTCACTGAGTTGCCTAGTGGCTGTGTTGCCTAGTCGCTGTGTTGCCTAGTGGCTGTGTTGCCTAGTCGCTGTGTTGCCTAGTTCGCTGTGTTGCCTAGTCGCTGTGTTGCCTAGTCGCTGTGTTGCCTAGTCGCTGTGTTGCCTAGTGGCTGTGTTGCCTAGTGGCTGTGTTGCCTAGTGGCTGTGTTGCCTAGTCGCTGTGTTGCCTAGTGGCTGTGTTGCCTAGTCGCTGTGTTGCCTAGTGGCTGTGTTGCCTAGTGGCGGCTGTGTTGCCTAGTGGCTGTGTTGCCTAGTGGCTGTGTTGCCTAGTCGCTGTGTTGCCTAGTCGCTGTGTTGCCTAGTCGCTGTGTTGCCTAGTCGCTGTGTTGCCTAGTGGCTGTGTTGCCTAGTGGCTGTGTTGCCTAGTGGCTGTGTTGCCTAGTCACTGTGTTGCCTAGTCGCTGTGTTGCCTAGTCGCTGTGTTGCCTAGTGGCTGTGTTGCCTAGTGGCTGTGTTGCCTAGTGGCTGTGTTGCCTAGTCGCTGTGTTGCCTAGTGGCTGTGTTGCCTAGTCGCTGTGTTGCCTAGTGGCTGTGTTGCCTAGTGGCTGTGTTGCCTAGTCGCTGTGTTGCCTAGTCGCTGTGTTGCCTAGTCGCTGTGTTGCCTAGTCGCTGTGTTGCCTAGTGGCTGTGTTGCCTAGTGGCTGTGTTGCCTAGTCGCTGTGTTGCCTAGTGGCTGTGTTGCCTAGTCGCTGTGTTGCCTAGTCGCTGTGTTGCCTAGTCGCTGTGTTGCCTAGTCGCTGTGTTGCCTAGTGGCTGTGTTGCCTAGTGGCTGTGTTGCCTAGTGGCTGTGTTGCCTAGTCACTGAGTTGCCTAGTGGCTGTGTTGCCTAGTCGCTGTGTTGCCTAGTGGCTGTGTTGCTTAGTCACTGAGTTGCCTAGTCACTGTGTTGCCTAGTCGCTGTGTTGCCTAGTCGCTGTGTTGCCTAGTCGCTGTGTTGCCTAGTCGCTGTGTTGCCTAGTGGCTGTGTTGCCTAGTCGCTGTGTTGCCTAGTCGCTGTGTTGCCTAGTCGCTGTGTTGCCTAGTGGCTGTGTTGCCTAGTCACTGTGTTGCCTAGTCGCTGTGTTGCCTAGTCGCTGTGTTGCCCAGTCGCTGTGTTGCCTAGTCGCTGTGTTGCCTAGTGGCTGTGTTGCCTAGTCACTGAGTTGCCTAGTCGCTGTGTTGCCTAGTGGCTGTGTTGCCTAGTCGCTGTGTTGCCTAGTCGCTGTGTTGCCTAGTCGCTGTGTTGCCTAGTGGCTGTGTTGCCTAGTGGCTGTGTTGCCTAGTGGCTGTGTTGCCTAGTCGCTGTGTTGCCTAGTGGCTGTGTTGCCTAGTCGCTGTGTTGCCTAGTGGCTGTGTTGCCTAGTCGCTGTGTTGCCTAGTCGCTGTGTTGCCTAGTCGCTGTGTTGCCTAGTCGCTGTGTTGCCTAGTCGCTGTGTTGCCTAGTGGCTGTGTTGCCTAGTGGCTGTGTTGCCTAGTCGCTGTGTTGCCTAGTGGCTGTGTTGCCTAGTCGCTGTGTTGCCTAGTCGCTGTGTTGCCTAGTCGCTGTGTTGCCTAGTGGCTGTTTGCCTAGTCGCTGTGTTGCCTAGTGGCTGTGTTGCCTAGTGACTGTGTTGCCTAGTGGCTGTGTTGCCTAGTCGCTGTGTTGCCTAGTCGCTGTGTTGCCTAGTCGCTGTGTTGCCTAGTGGCTGTGTTGCCTAGTCGCTGTGTTGCCTAGTCGCTGTGTTGCCTAGTCGCTGTGTTGCCTAGTGGCTGTGTTGCCTAGTGGCTGTGTTGCCTAGTCACTGTGTTGCCTAGTGGCTGTGTTGCCTAGACGCTGTGTTGCCTAGTCGCTGTGTTGCCTAGTCGCTGTGTTGCCTAGTGGCTGTGTTGCCTAGTGGCTGTGTTGCCTAGTCGCTGTGTTGCCTAGTGGCTGTGTTGCCTAGTCGCTGTGTTGCCTAGTGGCTGTGTTGCCTAGTCGCTGTGTTGCCTAGTCGCTGTGTTGCCTAGTCGCTGTGTTGCCTAGTGGCTGTTTGCCTAGTCGCTGTGTTGCCTAGTGGCTGTGTTGCCTAGTGGCTGTGTTGCCTAGTGGCTGTGTTGCCTAGTCGCTGTGTTGCCTAGTCGGTGTGTTGCCTAGTGGCTGTGTTGCCTAGTGGCTGTGTTGCCTAGTCGCTGTGTTGCCTAGTCGCTGTGTTGCCTAGTGGCTGTGTTGCCTAGTGGCTGTGTTGCCTAGTCGCTGTGTTGCCTAGTGGCTGTGTTGCCTAGTCGCTGTGTTGCCTAGTGGCTGTGTTGCCTAGTCGCTGTGTTGCCTAGTCGCTGTGTTGCCTAGTGGCTGTGTTGCCTAGTGACTGTGTTGCCTAGTGGCTGTGTTGCCTAGTCGCTGTGTTGCCTAGTCGCTGTGTTGCCTAGTCACTGTGTTGCCTAGTCGCTGTGTTGCCTAGTCGCTGTGTTGCCTAGTCGCTGTGTTGCCTAGTGGCTGTGTTGCCTAGTGGCTGTGTTGCCTAGTGGCTGTGTTGCCTAGTCGCTGTGTTGCCTAGTGGCTGTGTTGCCTAGTCGCTGTGTTGCCTAGTCACTGTGTTGCCTAGTCGCTGTGTTGCCTAGTCGCTGTGTTGCCTAGTCGCTGTGTTGCCTAGTCGCTGTGTTGCCTAGTGGCTGTGTTGCCTAGTCGCTGTGTTGCCTAGTGGCTGTGTTGCCTAGTCGCTGTGTTGCCTAGTGGCTGTGTTGCCTAGTCACTGTGTTGCCTAGTGGCTGTGTTGCCTAGTCGCTGTGTTGCCTAGTCGCTGTGTTGCCTAGTCGCTGTGTTGCCTAGTGGCTGTGTTGCCTAGTCGCTGTGTTGCCTAGTCGCTGTGTTGCCTAGTGGCTGTGTTGCCTAGTCGCTGTGTTGCCTAGTCGCTGTGTTGCCTAGTCGCTGTGTTGCCTAGTGGCTGTGTTGCCTAGTGGCTGTGTTGCCTAGTCGCTGTGTTGCCTAGTGGCTGTGTTGCTTAGTCACTGAGTTGCCTAGTCACTGTGTTGCCTAGTCTCTGTGTTGCCTAGTGGCTGTGTTGCCTAGTCGCTGTGTTGCCTAGTCACTGTGTTGCCTAGTGGCTGTGTTGCCTAGTCGCTGTGTTGCCTAGTCGCTGTGTTGCCTAGTCGCTGTGTTGCCTAGTGGCTGTGTTGCCTAGTCGCTGTGTTGCCTAGTGGCTGTGTTGCCTAGTCGCTGTGTTGCCTAGTCGCTGTGTTGCCTAGTCGCTGTGTTGCCTAGTGGCTGTGTTGCCTAGTCACTGAGTTGCCTAGTCGCTGTGTTGCCTAGTGGCTGTGTTGCCTAGTCGCTGTGTTGCCTAGTCGCTGTGTTGCCTAGTCGCTGTGTTGCCTAGTGGCTGTGTTGCCTAGTGGCTGTGTTGCCTAGTGGCTGTGTTGCCTAGTCGCTGTGTTGCCTAGTGGCTGTGTTGCCTAGTCGCTGTGTTGCCTAGTGGCTGTGTTGCCTAGTCGCTGTGTTGCCTAGTCGCTGTGTTGCCTAGTCGCTGTGTTGCCTAGTCGCTGTGTTGCCTAGTCGCTGTGTTGCCTAGTGGCTGTGTTGCCTAGTGGCTGTGTTGCCTAGTCGCTGTGTTGCCTAGTGGCTGTGTTGCCTAGTCGCTGTGTTGCCTAGTCGCTGTGTTGCCTAGTCGCTGTGTTGCCTAGTGGCTGTTTGCCTAGTCGCTGTGTTGCCTAGTGGCTGTGTTGCCTAGTGACTGTGTTGCCTAGTGGCTGTGTTGCCTAGTCGCTGTGTTGCCTAGTCGGTGTGTTGCCTAGTCGCTGTGTTGCCTAGTGGCTGTGTTGCCTAGTCGCTGTGTTGCCTAGTCGCTGTGTTGCCTAGTGGCTGTGTTGCCTAGTGGCTGTGTTGCCTAGTGGCTGTGTTGCCTAGTCACTGTGTTGCCTAGTGGCTGTGTTGCCTAGTCGCTGTGTTGCCTAGTCGCTGTGTTGCCTAGTCGCTGTGTTGCCTAGTGGCTGTGTTGCCTAGTGGCTGTGTTGCCTAGTCGCTGTGTTGCCTAGTGGCTGTGTTGCCTAGTCGCTGTGTTGCCTAGTCGCTGTGTTGCCTAGTGGCTGTGTTGCCTAGTGGCTGTGTTGCCTAGTCACTGTGTTGCATAGTGGCTGTGTTGCCTAGTGGCTGTGTTGCCTAGTCGCTGTGTTGCCTAGTGGCTGTGTTGCCTAGTGGCTGTGTTGCCTAGTCGCTGTGTTGCCTAGTGGCTGTGTTGCCTAGTCAGCTGTGTTGCCTAGTGGCTGTGTTGCCTAGTCGCTGTGTTGCCTAGTCGCTGTGTTGCCTAGTCGCTGTGTTGCCTAGTGGCTGTGTTGCCTAGTCACTGAGTTGCCTAGTGGCTGTGTTGCCTAGTCGCTGTGTTGCCTAGTGGCTGTGTTGCCTAGTCGCTGTGTTGCCTAGTCGCTGTGTTGCCTAGTGGCTGTGTTGCCTAGTCGCTGTGTTGCCTAGTGGCTGTGTTGCCTAGTGGCTGTGTTGCCTAGTCGCTGTGTTGCCTAGTCGCTGTGTTGCCTAGTGGCTGTGTTGCCTAGTGGCTGTGTTGCCTAGTGGCTGTGTTGCCTAGTCGCTGTGTTGCCTAGTCGCTGTGTTGCCTAGTCGCTGTGTTGCCTAGTGGCTGTGTTGCCTAGTCGCTGTGTTGCCTAGTGGCTGTGTTGCCTAGTCACTGTGTTGCCTAGTGGCTGTGTTGCCTAGTCGCTGTGTTGCCTAGTGGCTGTGTTGCCTAGTCACTGTGTTGCCTAGTCGCTGTGTTGCCTAGTCGCTGTGTTGCCTAGTCGCTGTGTTGCCTAGTGGCTGTGTTGCCTAGTCGCTGTGTTGCCTAGTCGCTGTGTTGCCTAGTGGCTGTGTTGCCTAGTGGCTGTGTTGCCTAGTCGCTGTGTTGCCTAGTCGCTGTGTTGCCTAGTCGCTGTGTTGCCTAGTCGCTGTGTTGCCTAGTCGCTGTGTTGCCTAGTGGCTGTGTTGCCTAGTCGCTGTGTTGCCTAGTCGCTGTGTTGCCTAGTGGCTGTGTTGCCTAGTCGCTGTGTTGCCTAGTCGCTGTGTTGCCTAGTCGCTGTGTTGCCTAGTGGCTGTGTTGCCTAGTCGCTGTGTTGCCTAGTGGCTGTGTTGCCTAGTCGCTGTGTTGCCTAGTCGCTGTGTTGCCTAGTGGCTGTGTTGCCTAGTCGCTGTGTTGCCTAGTGGCTGTGTTGCCTAGTGTCGCTGTGTTGCCTAGTGGCTGTGTTGCCTAGTCGCTGTGTTGCCTAGTCGCTGTGTTGCCTAGTCGCTGTGTTGCCTAGTCGCTGTGTTGCCTAGTGGCTGTGTTGCCTAGTCGCTGTGTTGCCTAGTCGCTGTGTTGCCTAGTCGCTGTGTTGCCTAGTCGCTGTGTTGCCTAGTGGCTGTGTTGCCTAGTGGCTGTGTTGCCTAGTGGCTGTGTTGCCTAGTCGCTGTGTTGCCTAGTGGCTGTGTTGCCTAGTCGCTGTGTTGCCTAGTGGCTGTGTTGCCTAGTCGCTGTGTTGCCTAGTGGCTGTGTTGCCTAGTGGCTGTGTTGCCTAGTCGCTGTGTTGCCTAGTCGCTGTGTTGCCTAGTCGCTGTGTTGCCTAGTGGCTGTGTTGCCTAGTCGCTGTGTTGCCTAGTCGCTGTGTTGCCTAGTCGCTGTGTTGCCTAGTGGCTGTGTTGCCTAGTCGCTGTGTTGCCTAGTGGCTGTGTTGCCTAGTCACACACACATACACACGTTAGCAATGAGATCACCTGGAGAAAGTATATACTGCCACATACAGTTGCCATAAAGTAATGAACATCTCTCTCCTCTCTGGGCAACTGTCCTGTAGATGGCACCATATAGTCAGGAATGCGCTGACGCTGTTGAAGGGGATGGAGCAGACGTCAGTGTTCCATCGTGTTTGTTCCTCAGCATTGAATGTCTGGTTGTTTCATGTACTGTAGGTCAGCTGAGGTAAACTCACTCAGATCAGTAGGAAGAACATCTGTATTCTATGGCATTGCAATACATGGGAATTCATAGGCTACATATATAGGGTAAATTCCACAATTAAATAGAACAGTATGATGCTATATCTTTATGGGGTGGGGGGGAATCCTACTATATTCCTGCAGGTCATATAAGGTAAAAGGCTAACACATGGCTAACGTAACATCAAAGAACAGGGTAGATTAAAGGCATATGGTGGAGGATAGTGCTCCAGTTTCCCTCTCTCTCCTGGTGGAGGATAGTGATGATAGTGCTCCAGTTTCCCCTCTCTCCTGGTGGAGGATAGTGATGATAGTGCTCCAGTTTCCCTCTCTCTCCTGGTGGAGGAAGTGATAATAGTGCTCCAGTTTCCCTCTCTCTCCTGGTGGAGGATAGTGCCCCAGTTTCCCTCTCTCTCCTGGTGGAGGATAGTGCCCAGTTTCCCTCTCTCCTGGTGGAGGATAGTGATCCAGTTTCCCTCTCTCTCCTGGTGGAGGATAGTGCTCCAGTTTCCCTCTCTCTCCTGGTGGAGAATAGTGATCCAGTTTCCCTCTCTCTCCTGGTGGAGGATAGTGCTCCAGTTTCCCTCTCTCTCCTGGTGGAGGATAGTGATCCAGTTTCCCTCTCTCTCCTGGTGGAGGATAGTGATCCAGTTTCCCTCTCTCTCCTGGTGGAGGATAGTGCCCCAGTTTCCCTCTCTCTCCTGGTGGAGGATAGTGCTCCAGTTTCCCTCTCTCTCCTGGTGGAGGATAGTGCTCCAGTTTCCCTCTCTCTCCTGGTGGAGGATAGTGCTCCAGTTTCCCTCTCTCTCCTGGTGGAGGATAGTGCCCCAGTTTCCCTCTCTCTCCTGGTGGAGGATAGTGATCCAGTTTCCCTCTCTCTCCTGGTGGAGGATATTGATCCAGTTTCCCTCTCTCTCCTGGTGGAGGATAGTGCTCCAGTTTCCCTCTCTCTCCTGGTGGAGGATAGTGCTCCAGTTTCCCTCTCTCTCCTGGTGGAGAATAGTGATCCAGTTTCCCTCTCTCTCCTGGTGGAGGATAGTGCCCCAGTTTCCCTCTCTCTCCTGGTGGAGGATAGTGCCCCAGTTTCCCTCTCTCTCCTGGTGGAGGATAGTGCTCCAGTTTCCCTCTCTCTCCTGGTGGAGAATAGTGCTCCAGTTTCCCTCTCTCTCCTGGTGGAGAATAGTGCTCCAGTTTCCCTCTCTCTCCTGGTGGAGGATAGTGATCCAGTTTCCCTCTCTCCTGGTGGAGGATAGTGATCCAGTTTCCCTCTCTCTCCTGGTGGAGGATAGTGCTCCAGTTTCCCTCTCTCTCCTGGTGGAGGATAGTGCTCCAGTTTCCCTCTCTCTCCTGGTGGAGGATAGTGCCCCAGTTTCCCTCTCTCTCCTGGTGGAGGATAGTGCCCCAGTTTCCCTCTCTCTCCTGGTGGAGGATAGTGATCCAGTTTCCCTCTCTCTCCTGGTGGAGGATAGTGCTCCAGTTTCCCTCTCTCTCCTGGTGGAGGATAGTGCCCCAGTTTCCCTCTCTCTCCTGGTGGAGGATAGTGCCCCAGTTTCCCTCTCTCTCCTGGTGGAGGATAGTGATCCAGTTTACCTCTCTCTCCTGGTGGAGGATATTGATCCAGTTTCCCTCTCTCTCCTGGTGGAGGATAGTGATGATATTGATCCAGTTTCCCTCTCTCTCCTGGTGGAGGATAGTGCTCCAGTTTCCCTCTCTCTCCTGGTGGAGGATAGTGCCCCAGTTTCCCTCTCTCCTGGTGGAGGATAGTGCTCCAGTTTCCCTCTCTCTCCTGGTGGAGGATAGTGCCCAGTTTCCCTCTCTCTCCTGGTGGAGGATAGTGCTCCAGTTTCCCTCTCTCTCCTGGTGGAGGATAGTGCCCCAGTTTCCCTCTCTCTCCTGGTGGAGGATAGTGCTCCAGTTTCCCTCTCTCTCCTGGTGGAGGATAGTGCTCCAGTTTCCCTCTCTCTCCTGGTGGAGGATAGTGCTCCAGTTTCCTCTCTCTCCTGGTGGAGGATAGTGCCCCAGTTTCCCTCTCTCTCCTGGTGGAGGATAGTGCTCCAGTTTCCCTCTCTCTCCTGGTGGAGGATAGTGCTCCAGTTTCCCCCTCTCTCCTGGTGGAGGATAGTGCCCCAGTTTCCCTC
Source organism: Coregonus clupeaformis (assembly GCF_020615455.1). Classification (NCBI taxonomy): domain Eukaryota; kingdom Metazoa; phylum Chordata; class Actinopteri; order Salmoniformes; family Salmonidae; genus Coregonus; species Coregonus clupeaformis. The sequence goes on from NC_059207.1 coordinate 22,494,850, forward strand.
TCTCTCCTGGTGGAGGATAGTGCTCCAGTTTCCCTCTCTCTCCTGGTGGAGGATAGTGCTCCAGTTTCCCTCTCTCTCCTGGTGGAGGATAGTGCTCCAGTTTCCCTCTCTCTCCTGGTGGAGGATAGTGCTCCAGTTTCCCTCTCTCCTGGTGGAGGATAGTGATCCAGTTTCCCTCTCTCTCCTGGTGGAGGATAGTGCTCCAGTTTCCCTCTCTCTCCTGGTGGAGGATAGTGCTCCAGTTTCCCTCTCTCTCCTGGTGGAGGATAGTGCCCCAGTTTCCCTCTCTCTCCTGGTGGAGGATAGTGCCCCAGTTTCCCCCTCTCTCCTGGTGGAGGATAGTGCTCCAGTTTCCCTCTCTCCTGGTGGAGGATAGTGCTCCAGTTTCCCTCTCTCTCCTGGTGGAGGATAGTGCTCCAGTTTCCCTCTCTCTCCTGGTGGAGGATAGTGCCCCAGTTTCCCCCTCTCTCCTGGTGGAGGATAGTGCCCCAGTTTCCCCCTCTCTCCTGGTGGAGGATAGTGCTCCAGTTTCCCTCTCTCCTGGTGGAGGATAGTGCTCCAGTTTCCCTCTCTCTGCTGGTGGAGGATAGTGATGATATTGATCCAGTTTCCCTCTCTCTCCTGGTGGAGGATAGTGCTCCAGTTTCCCTCTCTCTCCTGGTGGAGGATAGTGCTCCAGTTTCCCTCTCTCTCCTGGTGGAGGATAGTGATGATATTGATCCAGTTTCCCTCTCTCTCCTGGTGGAGGATAGTGCTCCAGTTTCCCTCTCTCTCCTGGTGGAGGATAGTGCTCCAGTTTCCCTCTCTCCTGGTGGAGGATAGTGCTCCAGTTTACCTCTCTCTCCTGGTGAAGGATAGTGCTCCAGTTTCCCTCTCTCTCCTGGTGGAGGATAGTGCCCCAGTTTCCCCCTCTCTCCTGGTGGAGGATAGTGCTCCAGTTTCCCTCTCTCTCCTGGTGGAGGATAGTGCCCCAGTTTCCCCCTCTCTCCTGGTGGAGGATAGTGCTCCAGTTTCCCTCTCTCTCCTGGTGGAGGATAGTGCTCCAGTTTCCCTCTCTCTCCTGGTGGAGGATAGTGCTCCAGTTTCCCTCTCTCTCCTGGTGGAGGATAGTGCTCCAGTTTCCCTCTCTCTCCTGGTGGAGGATAGTGATGATAGTGCTCCAGTTTCCCTCTCTCTCCTGGTGGAGGATAGTGCTCCAGTTTCCCTCTCTCTCCTGGTGGAGGATAGTGATGATAGTGCTCCAGTTTCCCTCTCTCTCCTGGTGGAGAATAGTGATCCAGTTTCCCTCTCTCTCCTGGTGGAGGATAGTGATCCAGTTTCCCTCTCTCTCCTGGTGGAGGATAGTGATCCAGTTTCCCTCTCTCTCCTGGTGGAGGATATTGATCCAGTTTCCCTCTCTCTCCTGGTGGAGGATAGTGCTCCAGTTTCCCTCTCTCTCCTGGTGGAGGATAGTGCTCCAGTTTCCCTCTCTCTTCTGGTGAAGGATAGTTCTCCAGTTTCCCTCTCTCTCCTGGTGGAGGATAGTGATCCAGTTTCCCTCTCTCTCCTGGTGGAGGATAGTGCTCCAGTTTCTCTCTCTCTCCTGGTGGAGGATAGTGATGATAGTGCTCCAGTTTCCCTCTCTCTCCTGGTGGAGGATAGTGCTCCAGTTTCCCTCTCTCTCCTGGTGGAGGATAGTGCTCCAGTTTCCCTCTCTCTCCTGGTGGAGGATAGTGCTCCAGTTTCCCTGTCACTCCTGGTGGAAGATAGTGCTCCAGTTTCCCTCTCTCTCCTGGTGGAGGATAGTGCTCCAGTTTCCCTCTCTCTCCTGGTGGAGGATAGTGCTCCAGTTTCCCTCTCTCCTGGTGGAGGATAGTGCTCCAGTTTCCCTCTCTCTCCTGGTGGAGAATAGTGCTCCAGTTTCCCTCTCTCTCCTGGTGGAGGATAGTGCTCCAGTTTCCCTCTCTCTCCTGGTGGAGAATAGTGATCCAGTTTCCCTCTCTCTCCTGGTGGAGGATAGTGCTCCAGTTTCCCTCTCTCTCCTGGTGGAGGATAGTGCTCCAGTTTCCCTCTCTCTTCTGGTGAAGGATAGTTCTCCAGTTTCCCTCTCTCCTGGTGGAGGATAGTGATCCAGTTTCCCTCTCTCTCCTGGTGGAGGATAGTGCTCCAGTTTCCCTCTCTCTCCTGGTGGAGGATAGTGCTCCAGTTTCCCTCTCTCTCCTGGTGAAGGATAGTGCTTCAGTTTCCCTCTCTCTCCTGGTGGAGGATAGTGCTCCAGTTTCCCTCTCTCTCTCCTGGTGGAGGATAGTGCTCCAGTTTCCCTCTCTCTCCTGGTGGAGGATAGTGCTCCAGTTTCCCTCTCTCTCCTGGTGGAGATAGTGGATAGTGCTCCAGTTTCCCTCTCTCTCCTGGTGGAGGATAGTGCTCCAGTTTCCCTCTCTCTCCTGGTGGAGGATAGTGCTCCAGTTTCCCTCTCTCTCCTGGTGGAGGATAGTGCTCCAGTTTCCCTGTCACTCCTGGTGGAAGATAGTGCTCCAGTTTCCCTCTCTCTCCTGGTGGAGGATAGTGCTCCAGTTTCCCTCTCTCCTGGTGGAGGATAGTGATGATATTGATCCAGTTTCCCTCTCTCTCCTGGTGGAGGATAGTGATCCAGTTTCCCTCTCTCTCCTGGTGGAGGATAGTGCTCCAGTTTCCCTCTCTCTCCTGGTGGAGGATAGTGCTCCAGTTTCCCTCTCTCTCCTGGTGGAGGATAGTGCTCCAGTTTCCCTCTCTCTCCTGGTGGAGGATAGTGCTCCAGTTTCCCTCTCTCTCCTGGTGGAGGATATTGATCCAGTTTCCCTCTCTCCTGGTGGAGGATAGTGATCCAGTTTCCCTCTCTCCTGGTGGAGGATAGTGATGATATTGATCCAGTTTCCCTCTCTCTCCTGGTGGAGGATAGTGATGATATTGATCCAGTTTCCCTCTCTCTCCTGGTGGAGGATAGTGCTCCAGTTTCCCTCTCTCTCCTGGTGGAGGATAGTGCTCCAGTTTCCCTCTCTCTCCTGGTGGAGGATAGTTCTCCAGTTTCCCCTCTCTCCTGGTGGAGGATAGTGCTCCAGTTTCCCTCTCTCCTGGTGGAGGATAGTGCTCCAGTTTCCCTCTCTCCTGGTGGAGGATAGTGCTCCAGTTTCCCTCTCTCTCCTGGTGGAGGATATTGATCCAGTTTCCCTCTCTCCTGGTGGAGGATAGTGATTATATTGATCCAGTTTCCCTCTCTCTCCTGGTGGAGGATAGTGCTCCAGTTTCCCTCTCTCTCCTGGTGGAGGATAGTGCTCCAGTTTCCCTCTCTCTCCTGGTGGAGGATAGTGATCCAGTTTCCCTCTCTCTCCTGGTGGAGGATAGTGCTCCAGTTTCCCTCTCTCTCCTGGTGGAGGATAGTGATCCAGTTTCCCTCTCTCTCCTGGTGGAGGATAGTGATGATATTGATCCAGTTTCCCTCTCTCTCCTGGTGGAGGATAGTGATGATAGTGATCCAGTTTCCCTCTCTCTCCTGGTGGAGGATAGTGATGATAGGGATATTCCTCTCTCCTGGTGGAGGATAGTGATGATATTGATCCAGTTTCCCTCTCTCTCCTGGTGGAGGATAGTGCTCCAGTTTCCCTCTCTCTGCTGGTGGAGGATAGTGATGATAGGGATCCAGTTTCCCTCTCTCTCCTGGTGGAGGATAGTGATGATAGGGATCCAGTTTCCCTCTCTCCTGGTGGAGGATAGTGATGATAGTGATCCAGTTTCCCTCTCTCTCCTGGTGGAGGATAGTGATGATAGGGATCCAGTTTCCCTCTCTCCTGGTGGAGGATAGTGATGATATTGATCCAGTTTCCCTCTCTCTCCTGGTGGAGGATAGTGCTCCAGTTTCCCTCTCTCTGCTGGTGGAGGATAGTGATGATATTGATCCAGTTTCCCTCTCTCTCCTGGTGGAGGATAGTGATGATAGTGATCCAGTTTCCCTCTCTCTCCTGGTGGAGGATAGTGATGATAGTGATCCAGTTTCCCTCTCTCTCCTGGTGGAGGATAGTGATCCAGTTTTCCCCTCTCTCCTGGTGGAGGATAGTTCCAGTTTCCCTCTCTCTCCTGGTGGAGGATAGTGCTCCAGTTTCCCTCTCTCTCCTGGTGGAGGATAGTGATCCAGTTTCCCTCTCTCTCTCCTGGTGGAGGATAGTGATCAGTTTCCTCTCTCTCCTGGTGGAGGATAGTGATCAGTTTCCCTCTCTCTCCTGGTGGAGAATAGTGCTCCAGTTTTCTCTCTCCTGGTGGAGGATAGTGCTCCAGTTTCCCTCTCTCTCCTGGTGGAGGATAGTGCTCCAGTTTCCCTCTCTCTCCTGGTGGAGGATAGTGCTCCAGTTTCCCTCTCTCTCCTGGTGGAGGATAGTGCTCCAGTTTCCCTCTCTCTCCTGGTGGAGGATAGTGCTCCAGTTTCCCTCTCTCTCCTGGTGGAGAATAGTGCTCCAGTTTCCCCTCTCTCTCCTGGTGGAGGATAGTGATCCAGTTTCCCTCTCTCTCCTGGTGGAGGGATAGTGCTCCAGTTTCCCTCTCTCTCCTGGTGGAAGATAGTGCTCCAGTTTCCCTCTCTCTCCTGGTGGAGAATAGTGCTCCAGTTTCCCTCTCTCTCCTGGTGGAGGATAGTGATGATAGTGATCCAGTTTCCCTCTCTCTCCTGGTGGAGGATAGTGATGATAGTGATCCAGTTTCCCTCTCTCTCATAGCCCTGTGTGTTCATCATGCACAGTCATTTTCACTCAGCAAAACCAGAAACGGCCAATCGAATGCCAAACAAAATGAAACATTTATAGAGTCTGACTGTGTGGTAAAGAACTACGTAGGGGAAACATGATAGAAATAGTGATTCTGGCCAATTAGATGTCTTGACACCTCTGTGAGCCAACATGTCATCACCACAGCCTGCTGTTTCTAGCCTGAGTTCCAGATCTGTTTGTGTAGCTTGCCAACTCAATTGCTGTCATTGACACGATTGGTGGAGTTGGCAAGACAGCACAAACAGATCTGACTCGAGCCACAAGGTTTCTCCTCTCCTGAAGTCTGCCATTACGTCTGTTTACCTTGTGTGACTGGAGACACTGTGACAGCTGATTATATGTGATATGGGACAGACTCCTCTTAGAAGTGGACGGAAGAAGTGTCTCTCCCGCCATAGAAACAAAACTGTGACCTTCATCAAGCGCTGGAGTCCAGAGACTGATGAGACTGACAGGTCTGAATGACACTGATTCCAACTCCTTGTGACTCTGAGGCAGTCCTAATATGGTGTTATGACCAATAGGATTACCTCAGTCCTATATGGAGACCGTACTGATGGTGTTGTGACCAATAGGATTACCTCAGTCCTATATGGAGACCGTACCGATGGTGTTGTGACCAATAGGATTACCTCAGTCCTGTATGGAGACCATACTGATGGTGTTGTGACCAATAGGATTACCTCAGTCCTATATTGAGACCATACCGATGGTGTTGTGACCAATAGGATTACCTCAGTCCTATATGGAGACCATACTGATGGTGTTGTGACCAATAGCATTACCTCAGTCCTATATGGAGACCATACTGATGGTGTTACGACCAATAGGATTACCTCAGTCCTATATGGACACCGTACTGATGGTGTTGTGACCAATAGGATTACCTCAGTCCTGTATGGAGACCATACTGATGGTGTTGTGACCAATAGGATTACCTCAGTCCTATATGGCACCGCACTGATGGTGTTGTGACCAAAGGATGCCTCAGTCCTATATGGAGAACCATACTGATGGTGTTGTGACCAATAGGATTACCTCAGTCCTATATGGAGACCATACTGATGGTGTTGTGACCAATAGGATTACCTCAGTCCTGTATGGAGACCGTACTGATGGTGTTGTGACCAATAGGATTACCTCAGTCCTGTATGGAGACCGTACCGATGGTGTTGTGACCAGTAGGATTACCTCAGTCCTATATGGAGACCATACTGATGGTGTTGTGACCAATAGGATTACCTCAGACCCTATATGGACACCACACTGATGGTGTTGTGACCAATAGGATTACCTCAGTCCTATATGGAGACCGTACTGATGGTGTTGTGACCAATAGGATTACCTCAGACCCTATATGGACACCACACTGATGGTGTTGTGACCAATAGGATTACCTCAGTCCTATATGGAGACCGTACCGATGGTGTTGTGACCAATAGGATTACCTCAGTCCTATTTGGAGACCGTACTGATGGTGTTGTGACCAATAGGATTACCTCAGTCCTATATGGAGACCGTACTGATGGTGTTGTGACCAATAGGATTACCTCAGTCCTATATGGACACCACACTGATGGTGTTGTGACCAATAGGCTTACCTCAGTCCTATATGGAGACCGTACTGATGGTGTTGTGACCAATAGGATTACTTCAGTCCTATATGGAGACCATACTGATGGTGTTGTGACCAATAGGATTACCTCAGTCCTGTATGGAGACCATACTGATGGTGTTGTGACCAATAGGATTACATCAGTCCTATATGGAGACCGTACTGATGGTGTTATGACCAATAGGATTACCTCAGTCATATATGGAGACCGTACTGATAGTGTTGTGACCAATAGGATTACCTCAGTCCTATATGGAGACCGTACTGATTGTGTTGTGACCAATAGGATTACCTCAGTCCTGTATGGAGACCATACTGATGGTGTTGTGACCAATAGGATTATCTCAGACCTATATGGAGACCGTACCGATGGTGTTGTGACCAATAGTATTACCTCAGTCCTGTATGGAGACCATACTGATGGTGTTATGACCAATAGGATTACCTCAGTCCTATATGGAGACCGTACTGAAAGTGTTGTGACCAATAGGATTACCTCAGTCCTATATGGAGACCGTACCGATGGTGTTGTGACCAATAGGATTACATCAGTCCTATATGGAGACCGTACCGATGGTGTTGTGACCAATAGGATTACATTAGTCCTATATGGGGACCGTACTGATGGTGTTACGACCAATAGGATTACCTCAGTCCTATATGGAGACCATACTGATGGTGTTATGACCAATAGGATTACCTCAGTCCTGTATGGAGACCATACTGATGGTGTTGTGACCAGTAGGATTACCTCAGTCCTATATGGAGACCGTACCGATGGTGTTGTGACCAGTAGGATTACATCAGTCCTATATGGAGACCGTACCGATGGTGTTGTGACCAATAGGATTACCTCAGTCCTATATGGAGACCGTACCGATGGTGTTGTGACCAGTAGGATTACATCAGTCCTATATGGAGACCGTACTGATGGTGTTACGACCAATAGGATTACCTCAGTCCTGTATGGAGACCGTACCGATGGTGTTGTGACCAATAGGATTACCTCCGTCCTGTATGGAGACCATACTGATGGTGTTGTGACCAATAGGATTACCTCAGTCCTATATGGAGACCATACTGATGGTGTTACGACCAATAAGATTACCTCAGTCCTATATGGAGACCATAGTGATGGTGTTGTGACCAATAGGATTACCTCAGTCCTGTATGGAGACCATACTGATGGTGTTGTGACCAATAGGATTACCTCAGTCCTATATGGACACAACACTGATGATGTTGTGACCAATAGGATTACCTCAGACCTATATGGAGACCGTACTTATGGTGTTATGACCAATAGGATTACCTCTGTCCTATATGGAGACCGTACTGATGGTGTTGTGACCAATATGATTACCTCAGTCCTATATGGACACCGTACTGATGGTGTTGTGACCAATAGGATTACCTCAGTCCTGTATGGAGACCATACTGATGGTGTTGTGACCAATAGGATTACATCAGTCCTGTATGGAGACCATACTGATGGTGTTATGACCAATAGGATTACCTCAGTCCTATATGGAGACCGTACCGATGGTGTTGTGACCAATAGGATTACATTAGTCCTATATGGAGACCGTACTGATGGTGTTACGACCAATAAGATTACCTCAGTCCTATATGGAGACCATACTGATGGTGTTATGACCAATAGGATTACCTCAGTCCTATATGTAGGCCATACTGATGGTGTTGTGACCAATAGGATTACCTCAGTCCTGTATGGAGACCATACTGATGGTGTTGTGACCAATAGGCTTACCTCAGTCCTATATGGAGACCGTACTGATGGTGTTGTGACCAATAGGATTACCTCAGTCCTATATGGAGACCGTACCGATGGTGTTGTGACCAATAGGATTACATCAGTCCTATATGGAGACCATACTGATGGTGTTACGACCAATAGGATTACCTCCGTCCTATATGGAGACCATACTGATGGTGTTATGACCAATAGGATTACCTCAGTCCTGTATGGAGACCATACTGATGGTGCTGTGACCAATAGGATTACCTCAGTCCTGTATGGAGACCATACTGATGGTGTTGTGACCAATAGGATTACCTCAGACCTATATGGAGACCGTATTTATGGTGTTATGACCAATAGAATTACCTCAGTCCTATATGGAGACCGTACTGATGGTGTTATGACCAATAGAATTACCTCAGTCCTATATGGAGACCGTACTGATGGTGTTGTGACCAATAGGATTACCTCAGTCCTGTATGGAGACCGTACCGATGGTGTTGTGACCAGTAGGATTACATCAGTCCTATATGGAGACCGTACTGATGGTGTTACGACCAATAGGATTACCTCAGTCCTATATGGAGACCATACTGATGGTGTTATGACCAATAGGATTACCTCAGTCCTGTATGGAGACCATACTGATGGTGCTGTGACCAATAGGATTACCTCAGTCCTGTATGGAGACCATACTGATGGTGTTGTGACCTATAGGATTACCTCAGACCTATATGGAGACCGTATTTATGGTGTTATGACCAATAGAATTACCTCAGTCCTATATGGAGACCGTACTGATGGTGTTGTGACCAATAGGATTACCTCAGTCCTATATGGAGACCGTACTGATGGTGTTGTGACCAATAGGATTACCTCAGTCCTGTATGGAGACCGTACCGATGGTGTTGTGACCAGTAGGATTACATCAGTCCTATATGGAGACCGTACTGATGGTGTTACGACCAATAGGATTACCTCAGTCCTATATGGAGACCATAATGATGGTGTTATGACCAATAGGATTACCTCAGTCCTGTATGGAGACCATACTGATGGTGTTGTGACCAATAGGATTACCGTAGTCCTATATGGAGACCATACTGATGGTGTTACGACCAATAGGATTACCTCAGTCCTATATGGACACCGTACTGATGGTGTTGTGACCAATAGGATTACCTCAGTCCTATATGGAGACCATACTGATGGTGTTATGACCAATAGGATTACCTCAGTCCTATATGGAGACCGTACCGATGGTGTTGTGACCAATAGGATTACATCAGTCCTATATGGAGACCGTACTGATGGTGTTACGACCAATAGGATTACCTCAGTCCTATATGGAGACCATACTGATGGTGTTGTGACCAATAGGATTACCTCAGTCCTATATTGAGACCATACCGATGGTGTTGTGACCAATAGGATTACCTCAGTCCTATATGGAGACCATACTGATGGTGTTGTGACCAATAGGATTACCTCAGTCCTATATGGAGACCATACTGATGGTGTTATGACCAATAGGATTACCTCAGTCCTGTATGGAGACCATACTGATGGTGTTATGACCAATAGGATTACCTCAGTCCTATATGGAGACCGTACTGATGGTGTTGTGACCAATAGGATTACCTCAGTCCTATATGGACACCGCACTGATGGTGTTGTGACCAATAGGATTACCTCAGTCCTATATGGAGACCGTACCGATGGTGTTGTGACCAATAGGATTACCTCAGTCCTATATGGAGACCGTACCGATGGTGTTGTGACCAGTAGGATTACATCAGTCCTATATGGAGACCATACTGATGGTGTTACGACCAATAGGATTACCTCAGTCCTATATGGAGACCATACCGATGGTGTTGTGACCAATAGGATTACCTCAGTCCTGTATGGAGACCATACTGATGGTGTTGTGACCAATAGGATTACCTCTATGTTCTATGATTGATATTGTACCGTTATTTAACCAGGGAGACCAGATTTGAGAACAGGATTACCTCAGTCCTTTATGGAGACCTTACTGATGGTGCTGTGACCAATAGGATTAAGCATAGCAGTGCTGATAGACCAACACAGAGTTACATATGAAGAAACAGCAAAGAATATGTAACAGAGACATACTGATGGTGTTATGACCAGTAGTACATCAGTCCTTAGAGTTATGGAGAGTAGTTGGCTGTGGAAATAGATTACAATCAGTCTTAATGGAGATCGTGACTGATGGTGTTGTGACCAGAGATGATTTACCTCAGTCCTGTATGGAGACCGTACCGATGGTGTTGTGACCAGTAGGATTACATCAGTCCTATATGGAGACCATACTGATGGTGTTATGACCAATAGGATTACCTCAGTCCTGTATGGAGACCATACTGATGGTGTTGTGACCAATAGGATTACCTCAGTCCTATATGGAGACCGTACTGATGGTGTTGTGACCAATAGGATTACCTCAGTCCTATATGGAGACCATACTGATGGTGTTATGACCAATAGGATTACCTCAGTCCTATATGGAGACCATACTGAT